>NW_026032945.1:125716-147641 GCF_019186545.1 Solanum stenotomum
ACAAATATAAATAATAAATGTGAGAAAATAATGATTAAAAATATGTATTTTTAGCCTCACATCAATGCTTTCCTTCAAACTTCAAATACCTGAAACTTAAGGGTTTCCATCAGATATTAAGATAAAATAAGCTTTTGAGGACACAATTTCTATTAAAACATAGCCCTAAATGAGTCCACTTTGTGGACTCATCAGCGTACCACCTAAACATTAAAAGATATGTTGAGGGAATCTGTTATAGATTTCAAGGGTAATTGGGATGACCACTTGCCATTAATAGAGTTTTCCTACAATAATAGTTATCACTCAAGTATCGGTATGGCTCCCTTTGAAGCCTTGTATGGGTAGGAGATGTAGGTCTCCGGTCGGTTGGTTTGAGGTAGGTGAAATTGTTGTTATTGGTCCTGAATTGGTTTATGAAACTACTGAGAAAGTTCGGCTCATTAGAGAGAGGTTGAAAATGGCTCAAAGTAGAAAAAAGTCTTATGCCGATGTGAGAAAAAGGGATCTAGAATTTGAAGTTGATGATTGGGTCTATTTGAAAATCTCACCCTTGAAGGGTGTGATGAGATTTGGCAAGACATGAAAACTTAGTCCCCAGTATGTAGGCCCATATCAAATTTTGAAACGTATTGAGAAAGTTGCCTATGAGTTGGATTTGCCAAATGAGTTGGCTCCGTTTCATCTATTATTCCATGTTTCTATGCTTAAGAAGTGTATTGGAGATCCAACGTCCATTATTCCCTTAGAAGGATTGGGAGTTGACGAAAGTCTTTCATATGAAGAGGTTCCGGTGGAGATCCTAGACCGGCAAGTCAAGAGATTGAGAAACAAGGAAATAACTTCCATAAATGTTTTATAGAGAAATTATTAAGTTGAGGGTGCTACTTGGGAGGCCGAGACTGCTATGAAGTCCTGATATCCTCATCTCATTTCTTCTACTCCTATTCAAGCTTGAGGTAAGTAGTTCCTCTTGAGTTTTACTGTTTTGGGAGTCATGTGCGTTATAGGTGTTTTTCCCATGATTTCCTTATGTTATGCATGTTCTTGGTGAAATTCATGTTTAGTAAGAAAATCAGTTTTTATGATTGATTTTCCTCACGTTGTTGTGCATTTAGTATGAGTTTCCGATTTGACTTCATGAGATTAGTTGAACCTTCTTTAGTATGCTTTTGAGTATATTTGCATATTGGCTCCACGGTATTGTGTTGAACATGCTTTTAATGGAGAAGGTAGTTCCTCCTATGAATATGAGAAATATTGAGTTTCATGCATAACGGATTGTTAGATATAGTTCCTACTTCCTTGTGTTGCATTGATATGTTTTAGATAGAGTTGAAGTTTCCTCCTTTGGATTGTGCATTATCTTGATGTTTCCGTAAGATGTCTAGATCGTCATTCTAGGACGAATGATCCCAAATGGGAGATACTGTAACACTTTCGAAACTAGTAGGCTAAACTAGAGCTTAACATGAGGGTAAGAGTCATAAATGTACCTCCCCGTACCTAAAAATATAAGGTTTCATGTTAGAACATCAAGGTACGACCCCCAAGGACCAACCACGGGTCCTTGAGGAAAAGCCATAGGAGGCTAGCTGACAGTGACCCACGGAGGTGACCCACGCCCCATGGGTGAGGGGTCGTGGATCAAGCCTGCAAAAACATGTCTCTGAACCTCTACCCACGGTTGACCAGCACGCCATGTGGGTCAATCCACGGACCGTGGTCATGTGGTCGTGGGTGTGGCCTGAAACTGCCATTTCGCAGTTACACTTAGAGGCATTATGGGGTTTTATAGTTTTCATTAATATCAAGTGACGTTGTTTTATGATAATTTAGACTAACTAGATATGGGTTTTAAAACCCCCAAATTAAGTCATCTTCCTCATAATTCCAAATCCCAAAACAAAGACCCATACCCTCTCCAAAAATTCAAACTCTCTAGAACTCCAAGGAAGAAGAAGAAGGAAAGTGAAGCTAGGATTAAAGGAGCAAGGTTTTCTACTCAATTACATTGGAATTCATTTATAAGGTATGGTAGTCCTTCATACATGGATAGAATCATCCATGGAGTCCCTTCAAAGCTCAATTTTGAAGATAGAAATTCCCTAAAAAGCTAGGGTTTGACTCCAAGTAATGGATTCTTTTCAAAAACAATTATTTTGATTTAATTACTTTATATTATGATTTAATTGATGATATTTTATGATTTTATGAGGAAATCTCCCAAGAATCCATGAAATACCCATATTCCCAATTTATGACCTTGTGATGTGGTTGAATTGTAGAAAGAAGACTCTTATGAGATTATGCTTTATGTAATTGAACTAATTGAATTATGTTATTATCCATGTCTAATATAGTATTTCTAGATTATTTGATTGAATATGATATGTGGTCCTAATATACCGTGAGTTTACGGTATTTTTTAATACATTTCACTTAAGAGTTGTATGTGTCTAGGGACTTTTTGTATTGGTTTTTATGTGTTTTTAACATATTTTGCTGGAAAAATGTTTAGGCGCGGAAGTAAAGAGACAGTTGAAAGAAATGCAGAACACGGCATCTACGGAGGTGATCTACGGACCGTAGGTCCATTGACACTCCGTAGATGGTGACCATAGATTAGCAGGCAAGGCATAGAAAACAACTCAGGGAAATCTGACCAAGTGTGGAACCATGGTGGCCATTGACAGTTTGTAGATTGATCTACGGACCGTACTGCTGATCCGTAAAATGATACTTCGAGTACCTGATGTTTGAAGATTCTAGGTGTGGAGCTACGGAGAGGGATTGACGGACCGTAGATCGATCTACGGTCCGTACTGGAGTTCCGTCGTTTGCTTCAGAGAATCTGATTTTTGGGAAGCTCACATGGTCTATGTCGATTAAGGCTTATTTCCCTATTATGATAGTATGCACAAGAAGTTGAATTATGAACTATAGTTACTCAAGAAGCTTTACTTAGTATGGGTGGGATTATGGGATCTTATACATGCATTGCACAAGTATGCTTTGAGGGAATGTATGATATGTTCCTCTTATGATATGATGATATATGAGTTGATTATGTTTATGACTTATGCTTTTCCACTATCTTTAAAATTATGCTTTAACTTAGTAAATTGCATGCATTCAACTAAAATGCATTCAACTAAAATGTCTCTTTTAGCATGTTTTCATGATTTTATGCATGACTATTATACTTAGTGCATTTGTGTACTAACCCATACTTTCCTACATTTTTCCGAAGTGTAGAGTCCGGTCCTCAAGGTACTCCCCATTGAGGCTAGAACTTGGATTTACTCATTTCTCCTTGCTTGTTGGTGAGTCCTCATGATTCGAGGACGAATATTTTCACTCAGTAGTTTCATTCTTGTATTCCCATTTTGGATTATGTTGTATGGACTGTGATCATATTTGATTCAAGTATAGTAATAGATGGCTAATTGAGACAAGTCTAGACTTCCAATTTCCTTTATGAAAAATTTGGTCCTGAAATGTGTTTTTACTCTTATTGTTCTATTGTTTATGTGATGATATGCTAAGTGGCTTACACAGTGCCTTTCGAGGTTCTATGTGCCTTGCTACGTCTGGGGGTACCCTTGGGTCGTAAGACTTTGATATTCAAACAAACCTACTATTTACTTTATCCAAATATAATTTTTAGGAACATCAACCGCAACTGAACATAAGAAGTAGTAGGCTTATTTTACTGTAATTCATTGTGGGATCGACCTTAATTCTTCTTGAGTTCTGTAATTGACATCGATTGTTTATACTTCTTCATTGAAGTGTAAGTTTGGACATATCAAAGAACCTCTCCTCAATTATGGTCCATTCTCCTTCTCCTTTTAGCCTATTAAGGGCTCTTGAAGTATGATTGGGTGAACTTTAGAGGCATGTGATTGTGGTTTTTGTGGCAACTTAGATCAGATGTCCATTATCTTCTTGGCCACAACTTTCTTAGGTGCTTCACTCACCCGCGTAAAGGTGTATGGAGTGGACCGTTGTTTCTCAAAATGTTTATTGATTGAAATCACCTTGTTCCTTTTAGGAGGCAGGAGGAGAATCATGCTCGGAATTAGATGATACCACTCTCTTTCCTTTAGATTTACCCATCTAATGCACTACACAACAATTGAAAACATTGATTGGGTGAAGGTTAGTTGAAGAGCTTTCACTAATAATTATAGATAAAATCATGTTCAAAGTCTTACCAACTAGAATGGCGATTGGCATAACAGGTTGGGTGAGCTCGCCGAAGTTGGAAGAACAAAATTAATTTTTACGCAGGCATGAAATGCGGTGTCAACTCTAACTAGGTGATTCATCGAGTTGGTTTAAGCAGGCTAAGACAAGTCCTTTGAATTTCAGAGTGCAACAAGAATTAGGACCAAGCATATGAGTGATGTCAGCTCGAATCGGTGATCCGTTGAATTGGTTTTGGTGAGCTAAGACAATCCCGCCAAATATGAAACTACCCCAGTCACAAAATCAAACTTAGAAGGTAATTATGCCTTACTCGCAGATTCACCTTATTACCATGACAAGCTAAGACAAGCCCGTCGAAGAGGTAATTACAACCAAATGCCTATTTTTAAAAATTTAAAGAATGACATGCAACACTACGCAATACCCAATCAATTTCATGAGTTACCTACCCTCTAATCTACCCATAGGTACTGAGACTTCCCCAAAAATTCATAAAGCATTTCCAAAGCAATGATTTGTCTATAAGAAAGACGTCACCCTATCTATCATTGAGCAAATACAAGTTGGTAGAACAACACTAGGCTAATCAGACTTCACCCATATCGAATTCACTTAAAACCCATTCAATTTCACAATGCAAGTCCAACATTTAACCTTTAAAATCAATTTTAACAAGTTAAGGCATACAATTAACTATCTTAGTCAATGGATACTATTCAATGGACAACATTAACTCAACCAATATAAATAAAACAACACAACAATGATACTAACACAAATCCCAGTTCAAAATGTCCCAATTTAAAGCAAAGGCAACAAAAATAAGCTTGAAAACCAACCTTAGAAAAGCACAAATAGCACACAACAAGGGAGGTAGGGTTTAAGGTCGAGAATCTCACACAAATGCACACTCCATGTAAGTAAATTTACTCAGAATCAGGATACACTAGTATTTAATTAGTGATTTAGAGATTAGTTAGTGGAAATGATAAAATAGATCAAAGGTTTCCTTTTAAGAATTAAAAAGCATCGTGATCTTTCTATTTTAGACATGTTTGGTGTTCTGCGACTAACTTCGGCGAAGGAGCTTAAGTTTATTGATGATGCATGAACATATGCCAAACCTCAAATTCCACTTGTGGACCCGAAGTAGTTTGCCCCGTGTAATTTGGCGAATCTCTGAATAGGTCCCTTCTCGCCAAAGCTGACAGTTCCATTTTTCAAAATTCTTGGCTTAGAAGGTGAACATAAAGATGTCCACCCAATCATTTTGATGCATTACCGAAAAGATAATTGCAATGCCTAATGCATCCTTTTCAACTTTTTGAATTCTTTTAACCTTGTACACAAAACACACGTTATTCAAAGCAATAAATTAAACTTGGTTTGCCTCCCAACAAGCACCTTATTTAACATCATGGCACAACAAAGTTCTTACTCATCAACAATCATTTTTGGGGTTTGGGATTATGTCATTAGGAAACTTTCCCTTTTGCCTTGGATTAACATGGGTCGAGATCTAGCACATTTGATTCTCCAGCCCCTTGATTGACATGGAATGATAAGCAACCATTTGGTCAAAGTGGAGAAGTCATTTTTAAATCCTTCAACACTTTATCAGACCCTTCAACCTTGTTAAAAGTCTTTGTTAGCATATCATCAGTTAAATTTCCTTCCAGTCCAGCTTGTTCTTTTTGTTTGGGACAATCACGAGGTAGGATATATCTATGTTTCTCAACCTCACGATCATTCTAGTTACCACCTCAATCTGTACAATCTCTCTAACCATTGTCTCGGTCCATTTTTCCAACCCTGGTTCCCTAATATTTTGGATAGTCCAAATGAGAACCTGTCGTTTGGTTCCCCACGTAATTCACCTCTTTATTGTATAATACACCAATGGTTAAGGTATTAAGGTTTAGTTTTTAGGCCCTAAGGTTTAAGGTTTGGGGTTATGACTTAGGGTTTGGGCCCTAAGGTTTAGGGTTTAGGACATAAGGTTTAGTGTTTATGGCTGAGGATTTTCTCATAGGGTTTAGGATTTAGGCTCTAAGATTTACAGTTTAAAATTTAGGCCTCAAGGTTTAGGGTTTAGGGTTTAGGCTCTAAAGTTTAGGGTTTAGTGTTTAGGGATTAGAGATTAGAGTTTATGGTTTAGGTTTTAAGGTTTAGGCCTTAAGGTTTATGGTTTACGGCTTGGAGTTTAGGCCCTAAGGTTTTTTTTTTTTTTTTTTTAGTAGAACGACCCTTGGGGGGGTCAGGGGCTGAGCGATACCCCCAGGCCTTATCATATATAAAATTTAAAAATACATGGAGGGGGGCAAGTACCTTACTTCCAATCCTATGGTGGGTAGAAGTAAACCTACCTGCTAAGGTTAGTCTACTTCACCCAATACAATAAGATGTAAATTAAACTAAGCACCTAGAGAGGATTCCTCTCTTAATACATAGTACTAATAATACATAAATGAGGGAGACTCTCCCCTTACAAGACATGAAGATACACCTAAACAAACTAATATACCTTAATAAGACATATTAGATCCGAATAGAATATATCTCAAGAAATTCACTGTAAGAATCAAATGATGACTTAGTCGATCTCATAAGAGATGGTAAGTCTTGTAATAACATATCCTTGCCTATCATTGAAATTGAAAAGGCTAGACTGTTGAACAAAATATTGTTAATCAAGGTGGTTGCTTTATCCTTTTCAGCTTCTTGGGTATGAAATTGTGAGCTCCCATTTTCTCCAAAAGATAACTTCCTTTAATTGCGTGAGGTAATTGGTGCGTAGTGTAGTAATGTTGTTCAATATCATTTTGATGACTATGTTTAGCCAGTAGATCTACAGTACTATTGGCCTCCCTGTAGATATGCAAACACTCAAAACAAACAAGTTGGTTAGCAAGAGTTTTCAATTCCTGTATAAACATGTGTATTCTCCAAGGAATAGAAACTTGCAAAAACCACTTAGTTAATAATTCAGAATCAACTTCTAGCATGATATTGTTATAACCATGTTGTATACACCAATTTACTCCATAACATGCAGCCTGCACCTCAGCCTGATTATTAGTGCCTTCACCAAAAGGAACAGCAAAGGCATATATAATAACTCCTTGATCATCTCTAAGAATGCCTCCTCCTCCAATTTTCCCGGGATTGTGTAGGGCACTACCATCCGTATTCAATTTATATTTATTAGTAGGAGGTGTCTTCCACATTACCAACGTAATTCTGATATCCTGATTGCATTTTGCAATTCAGCCCACAACTTCTGGCCAGCTCCCAGGCAGCTGTAGGTAAGGAAAAGCAGAATAGAGAAGTAAAAGCATAACTTTAAAAATCAAATATTTAACTTTGAGGATACTAGATACCTTTCCTCCATATTTGGCTGAACATCTATTTTTCCATAAATTCCATATAACTATAGGCAGAGTTTTGATAATGGTCGTGTGTGCTACATTCTTCCCTGTAATATCATTCCAGCTCAAAAGTTGATTAATCAGTGAAGTTTGCTGAATCTTGAATCCCACGCTACCTGCAAAAAACTTCCAGATATGACCTGCAAAATGTCCTTGAGTGAAGATCTGATCCACTTCATCCCATCCCTGTTTAAGACAGCAGAAGCATTTCACTGGTTCCACTCCGAAAGCTGCTAGTATTTCATTGGTGGGCAATTTATATCGTAATGCTCTCCATAGCAAAAAAGACATCTTGAAAGGTATATATTTGTGCCAGATTTGAGCATCAAGGATTGTATGTTCCTTCTTAGTTCTGCACATTTCCCAGGCTGATGTTCAGTTGAATTTTCCAGCTTCAGTCTGCTTCCAAATTGCTGTATCTTTAATTCCCTGCGCCAACTGGATTTTAGTATTTAAAATAGAAGGAATTAGAAGAGGTGGAACCTATTGCCTCAGCTTTCTTTCCTTCCATTTCCCATCTACGAGAAAATGTGCCACAGTAGCATGATTTAAGCTAGATACAGAAGAAGTATAATTAGCAATGGCACCTCATCCTAGCCAATCATCCCACTAAAAAGAGCAACTACCCGAGTTGATTTGCCAACCTATATACTCTTCAACTTTAATCTTGTGTTTCATCATGTATTTCCACATCAAAGACTGTCCAGTATCCATCTTTTTAACAACTGGATGAGCTCTTTTACAATATTTGGATTTAAGAAATTGACTCCATAAGGATACCTTAGACCTGAAAATCCACCATTGTTTGTATTGTAGAGAGGTACAAATATCAGTTAATCTTCTTATCCCTAACCCCCCCCCCCCTTCCTTAAAAGGTACACACATAGTATCTAGGGAGGCCCAATGATATTTCCTTTTATCCAATTCTTTTCCCCAAAAAAATTCAGCAATAATGGCATCAATGTATTTAATAGTAGTGTTGGGAGGAGAAATTGCAGCCATAGTATGTAGAGGTGTAGATTGCAAAGCATGCTTGATAAGTGTAATTTTATCCCCCAAAACTAAGCATTCTAGCCGGCCACACACAGACTTTTTCGGAGATCTTCTCAACTAAGTATGAGTAATAAATAATCCTTTGTCGACCAATGTAAAGGGGACAGCCTAGATAAGTAAGAGGACTGGTTTTCTGTGAGAAAGTAGTTACTTCTTGAATGATCTTGATAATATCCAGATGAGTATTGTCAGGGATTATAAAATGGCTCTTTTCTCTGTTTATAAGCTGGCCAGAAGTATGCTCATACTCCCCTAATCTGTCCATAATGAGCTTTAAAGACTATCTGTCAATAGCAGCAAAGCTAATAACATCATCCGCAAAGCTTAGGTGATTAATCTGAGGTCCTTTAGGTGCCATATAGAAACCTTTATAGCTTGGAATCTGATGCAGGGAATTAAGTAACCTTGATAAGACCTCTGCTCCTAAAATAAATAGGGCAGGATACAATAGGTCACCGTGTTTAAGTCCTCTAGTAGAGTGAAAGAAGCCATGTCTACGACCATTGATAATAATAGAATACCAATTATTACTCATAATTCTCCATACTAAATCAATAAGTAACTCCCCAAAACCAAATCTCCTTAGTACTAAACATATGAAAGACCAAGACACTCTATCATATGCCTTGGCCATATCAAGTTTGAGAACAACATTATTTCCAATCTGAGGTTTTTTAATACCATTAGTGATCTCCTGTGCAAGCATTATGCTTTTTGTAATACTTCTACCTCGAACAAAGCCGGGCTGATTATGTGATACTAGTAAAGGCAAAAAAGTAGCCAGTCTCATGCTCAATAATTTGGAGATTATCTTATTAGTAAAATTACTAAGGCTGATAGGTCGAAGATCTTTGAATCTAATAGGCTGCTCATTTTTAGGAAGCAACACCAAACATGTATGAGTAATGAATTTAGGCATATTATTACCACAAAAGAAAGATTGTACTGCTGCCAGCAAGTCTTCTTTAATGATACTCCAACATGGTTGATAGAATTTACCCCCAAAACCATCAGGACCTGCTGCTGAATTTGGATTCATAGCAAATACAACTTGTTTGAGTTCCTCCATCGTAGGCATCGCTTGCATCATTTCATTCTGTTCAGCAGTGACAATTGTAGGGATATTCTGAATAATTCTTTCATCTATTCGATCATTCTGTCCAGTGAATATTTGTTGATAATAATCACAGTCTGCCTTAGCAATTTGTTCCTCACCTTGCACCCATATCTCATTTTCAGTACAAATCTTATGTAGAAATAACCTCTTTCTTCTACCTCTCATTAAAGCATGAAAGTATTTGGTATTTGCATCACCGTCCTTAAACCATTAAAGTTGTGTCATTTGTTTAAGGATGGATTCTTCAATTTTTAAATACCTAATATAAGTGGCATTCCTCTGCTGCAGTGACTGTCTGAAAGCTTCAGTGTTGGTAGTCATAAGTTCTTCCTCGGATTTCCTGATATTATCTTCAAACTCCCTAACCTTAGCAAAAATATCTCCATATTCTTGTTTAGACCAAATGCTAAGTGTGGCTGAAACTCTTTTTAATTTCTGATTAAATTTCCTCATTGGATTGCCAGACACTTCTTTTGTCGAACATTGTTGCACTGTTTTCATGAAGGTATCATTTTCAACCCAATAATGTAAGAATTTGAAGTATTTAATATGACTCTCATTAGCCTGAAACATTTCCATCAGTAAGGGAGTATGATCAGACCCAAAAGATGATAAATTCTCAATAGTGGTCTGAGGCATAACCTCTAACCATTTATCATTTACCATAGCCCTGTCTAATCTTTTCCAAACTCTAGCTTCAGCATCCCTTTGATTACACCATGTTAATGGGAGTCACGTATACCCAATATCAGTCAATCCACATGCCTCTATTACTCCAATATATTCAAGACTTTTATGTATATTGTAGGGTATGCCCCCAAATTTCTCCTCTATAGATATGATAACATTGAAATCACCCATTGTGCACCATGGTATCTCAATGTTAGAATAGAATATTAATCTATCCCATAGAGGTTTCCTCATATAGTCCTTACATTTAGCATATATAAAAGTCATCATGAATTTATCTGGGATATTAGTATGCTAAAAGGTGACTATGATATGTTGTTCATGCTGTTCTAGAATAGAACCAGCAACTTCATTAGACCAAAACAACCAAATTTTCCCATTAGGATTACTGGTTGCAGATCCATTTGGAGTTCAAGTTTAAACCTATCAATGTAAGAATTATCTGCAAAAGGTTCCAGTATAGCAATAATGGATAAATGATGAAGTTTCTTAAGTGTTTGTAATCTTTCCAGTGACCCTTTGGTGTTGATACTCCTAGCATTCCAACAAATGGCCCGAATCATTAAAAACCTTTTGATTTGGACCTAGTCATGGGCCTGCTAGAGTTGTCAGACATACTGGTGGTAGGTTGATTAGGATTGTGTCTAGTCTTTTTCCTTCCCCTTGGGGATAAACCCTGTTGTTCTGTCATTCTTTAAACATCTGGGCATTTATCCTGCAAGGTAGAACCAAACACTTGACTTGTATGCTACCTGGTATCCTCAATATCTTCATCAGACTCCTCTATATATTGATAATCAGGGTCCATCTCATCATCAGAGTTAATTGCCCCATAATCATCAGCAGTCAATTTACCTTTATTGATTAAATTAGGATTCTGTTCATTAACATGTTGACTGGAGTATAAGAGATTCTGATCTTTATGAGAGACTTGTGCCTTAGATTGTTTACCAGTACCTGTACCATCTGAATCTATACCAGCACTCTGTTGCAGTCTCTTCTTTATAGCTTCTCTTTTCTTTTTACTCAATCTGTCCCCAGACTTGTTATTAAATCAACTCTGAGATTTCCCTGTATCAATAAATTGTGGAGTTCCAGATTTATGTTGATCTATGGTAGGGGTAGCAGGGGCTCTAGAGTCTCTATTATGGTCAACTTTCATTTCAACATTAGTCAATTCCCCCCCCCCCCTTTGGCAACCCCTTCGTGCAAATTAATTGGTGTCTCCTGACCCTTTCCATCCAAACCTCCTACAACTTCCACAACAATAATATTCATAACATTATCAAGGGGTTAAGGGGAAGGTAGCATTGAGTCAATACATGTGACTGTTGGGCCTTTAAAAACTTCTTTTCCTTTATTGTTACCTGTTGAAGATATAGGAATGTTATCCACCTGTACTTGTTTGTTAGTGTTATCCTTTCCCATGTTTGTTACTGCAATTCTGAGTTGGTCTCCATGGTCTTGTTTCTTTTGTACTGAAGTCTGAGGTATTCTAGCACTGTTGTTACCTTTGTGTTTATCCCTGACCTTTAATCCCTGTGGTGTCTCCTGCACATCAAGATTAATATAGGTATTTTGTGTAGGAATGGTAATGCTACCTGCCTATTTAGTGGTCTGATCTGCATGACTGATGGTTACTCAAGGAACCTGCATTTGATTAGTGTTCTTTCTCCTTTGAATTTGCCAATGTTTCTCTTTTTGAAGTTGTATCTGTTCCGGATCTCTTTGGTGTTTGTTTTGTTGATTATTAGTCTCCTGCTGCTCCTCTTATGTGTGTCCCTTAGGCTGTTGAGAATTTTTGCCTGCATCTCTATTATTCTTGTTTCGCACATTTTCCATTTCCTTTTTCTTCTTATCCTCATCCCTTTGCCTTATGGTACAATCAGTTTCCAAATGCCCTTGGTGCTTACAATAAAAACAGTGATTCGGAATATTATCATACTCTATTTTCTTCCATCTACCATCCGTAATGTCCTCCCCTATATAACCCATCCAAATATAAGGAGGTCTCTTTTGGGTAAGATCAGCTTGTACCTTCACCCTAGCTTGACTACCCCTAGTCTTTTTAATAGACGCAGAATCTAAATATAACACTTTGCCAATAGGAGACAGCAAACTAGAAACAAACTCCTTATTATAACAATGCCAAGGTAATTCAGGTAATGACATCCTAATAGGGACTATAGGAGTTTCTTCCGCAAGTTTAAAATTAGGAGTCCACACTTGAATTCTCATGATCTGTCCAACTATACTCATATGTTGCTTAGTCCAAACCATATTGTAGTCGAGCTCATTATCCAAGTCAATATACACATGTCTAGAATTAAAATGTGCTATCTTAACTCCACCAGATAATTGAGTCTGAAGAATGAAATTCTTCCTAATAAGATCCACTTTAGGCATGGTGTAACTGAATTTTCCAATGAGAGTGAATTTACAGGCAGCTGCTAAGTTGCAAATGATCTCGTCTTTAACATAGAGAACAACAGGTAAGCCTTGTTTAATAGTAATATCAGGTGTTGTCAAGTGAATGTTAACTTCACATTTGGCCTGATTATGTCGAAGTCAATCAACATAGGTCTGTACTACTGTGTAAGGCGCAGTCTCAGTAACCTGATCATTTTTTTGAGGATTGGGAGGTGTTCGTTCAGGTCTAGCAATATTCACATTAGATTTAGGAACCTGTCTATCGAAATTGCTAGAAATCCTAGGAAAGTTAGAATGATACACCTGTTGTTGATCCATTTAAGTATCATCCTTATTCTGTTTACCATGAATTTATCTTATATCTTTAGGATTCCCCTTTTCCTTATTAACCCAAACTTTCGATTGATCAAGCTCATTTCTATGGAACTCCTTACCAGAATCCTCAGAAACATTATACACAGTAATCAGATTTGTAAGAGATTTATCAGTTGGAAGCTTACCTGTGTCCTTGCCTTGTTTCTTGATGGAATCGTCCATATGAGAATAACTAGATTGACCCACATCTTAAACCTGTTGTGTTCCAACCTTGAGTGGTTGTTGCATCTGTGCCAAGAACTGCAAATCCTCATCATGTGGTAATTTTCCGATATTCTTCGACGGAGTTGCAGGATTGTCTCCACCGACGAATCCTCCATGGAAGGTGCTTGAAACATGTCCTCCACGACTAGGGTTAGGACCGCCAATATCAACGTCAGTTTGAAGTGCCTCTTCAGGTCTTGGATTTTGAAGGTGCCTCTAGGACGAGTCACCAGTGTTCATCGCCGCCGTCGCCCGTGGGTTAATCGCTGATGGAACGGTTAAATCATGCAATTTTTTTACTACTATGTACCTTTTGTGACTGAGAATCTTTGTCTCCAGTCCGTGTACCAGGAATTTGATGTAAATCCACCATGGGAAAATTAATACGAGTCCCGTCCAACTCCATCTCCGCCAGAGAAGTGTGGATCGCCTCTTCTCTCACCTGCGAGGAGTTGTAGGATGAGCCTGAAGATGATTCTAGCATCGCTGATTGTAAATTTTGCTTCTCCATCACATTAACAGGATCTGGTGGCCTAAATCTAGCATCTGTCGGCGCAGCAGTCATCTTGATGGTAACAATTTGTGAACAATTAGCCGAGATAGCTAATTCTTTGAAGAATTCTTGGAGAATTCTAGATAGAGAAAATTTTTAGAGAGAGAAAAAAATCATAAAATGAGGTTTAGGATTTTATAGGTTTAGGGTAGGCCCTAAGGTTTAAGTTTTAGGTTTTAGGGTTTAGTCCTTAAGGTTTAGGATTTAGGGTTTATGATTTATGGTCAGGTTTTAGCCATAAGGTTAAGGGCTTAGTATTTATTGTTTAGGCTTTAGAGTTTCGGCCCTAAGGTTAAGAGTTTAGTATTTAGGCCCTAAGGTTTAGGTTTTTAGGTTTTTTAGGGTTTAGGGTTTAGGGATTTTAGGGCGTTCTATGATTTTTTTTAGGGTTGTTTAGGGTTTAGGATTGAAGGGTTTTTAGGGTTTAGGGCTTTTTAGCTTTAGGATTTTTTAGAGTTTAGAGTTTTATAGGGTTTTTCAGTATATGGTTTTTAAAGGTTTTTAGGGATTTTTAGGTTTAGGGTTTTTAAGGTTCTTTACGGTTTTTAGAGTTTTTTAGGATTCAGGGTTTCATAGGGTTTAGTGTTTCTTATGGTTTAGGGATTAGGGTTTCTTAGGGTTTAGGATTTAGGGTACCTTAGGTTTTTTTAGGATTTAGGATTTAGGGTTTAGGGTTTCTTAGGGCTTAGGATTTAGGGTACCTTAGGTTTTTTTAGGATTTAGGGTTTAGGGTTTAGAGTTTATAGTTTTAGGTTTAGGTTTCTTAGGGTTTAAGGTTTAAGGTTTATTAGGGTTTAGAGTTTATAGTTTTAGGTTTAGGGTTTCTTAGAGTTTATGAGATAAGGTTTAGGGTTATGGTTTAGGAATTAAGCCCTAAGGTTTAGGGTTTTGGGATTAAGATTTAGGGTTAGGTGCTAAAGTATAGGGTTTAGATCCTATGCTTTAGGGATTATGGTTTATAGTTTAGGTGTTAGAGTTTAGGCTCTGAGGTTTATGGTCTAGGATTTAGGGTTTAGGCTCTAAGGTTTAGATTTTATTATTTAAGGTTTATGGTCTATGGTTTTTGGTTTAGGTTTTAAACCCTAAGTTTTAGGATTTAGAGTTAAATTCTAATTAGGGTTTAGGTTTTAGTCCTTAAGGTTTAGGGATTAGGGGTTATAGTTTAGGGTTTAGGGTTTATGCTATAAGGTTTAGTATTTTTTGTTTAGGGTTTTCTCCAATGGTTTAGGCCCTAAGGTGATGGTTTAGGTTTTAGGCCCTATGGTTTAGGGTTTGCCTCTAAGCTTTATGATTTATAGTTTAGGGTTTATGGCTTAGGTTTTATGGTTTAAGCACTAAGGTTTAGAGTTTAGGGTTTAGGTCTTAAGATTTAGGGTTTATATAACACACCAGAAACTAGTAGGCTAATCAAGATCTATAACATGAGGGTTAACGTATAGGGACAAGGGCAAGAGCCAAGGGAAATTGGCAAGGGACAAGGCAAGGGGCCAAGGCTGCCCAAAATTGGCCAAGGTACTGCCCAAAATGACCATGAGGGTCTTCACGACCCGTGATGGTGAGGCAGTAGGCTCCCTAATGCTGCCCCAAAAAGGCTCCCCTTCACCAGCCACTTCACGGCTCGTGTTGAAAAGGCTCTTGGGTTTGCCTAAACCTTGTCGGGGACATGTCAAGGTAGCATAGCTACTTTTCAAGGTACAACGGGCACCTTCACGGGCCGTGGTGCCGTTGATTGTTCGTAAGGTAAGTCGTGGGGCCTCGTACCTCACTTTATGTGAGGGTTATTTTAGGTAATTCCTTTTTAGATAGGTATTAAGTGAGGTCATTTTGCCTTAGTTTTATACACCTATATTAGTCATTTTAAGTCAAAATACACCCATTCACCCCATTATTTCCAAAACCTCAAATCAAATCCCAAAAGTTCATCTTCTCTCAAAAATTTTCTCTCTAGAACTTCAAGGAAGAAAAAGAAGAAGGAAGTTGGGGCTTCGGTTCAAGGAGCAAGTTTTTCTACTCAATTCCATTGGATTCCATTGCTAAGGTATGGTAGTCCTTCATCCATGGATAATTTTCATCCATGGAGTCCCTCCAAACGTAATTTCAAAGATAGAAATTTCCCCAAAAAGTTAGGATTTGACTCCAAGTCATTGATTACCTTCAAAAACTATTATAATGATTTAATTACCTTATATAATGATTGAATTGATGATTATTATGGTTTTTATGATGAAATCTCCCAAGATCCATGAAATCCCCTTACTTCCCAATTATGATCTTGTGATGTGGGTTTGTTGATAGAAGAATTATATTATGAGATTACGCTTGTGGTAATTGAGTTATTTGAATCATGTTATTATCCATGTCTAATGTAGTAATTCTAGATGTGTTGATTATATATGATCTTTGATCCTTGAGGGGTAAAAGAATGAGAATTATGAATGATTATGAGATTTATGTATGTGCTTTAAGAATAGTTTGAGAGTGAAGTGTCCATGATTATGATAATGTTGTTGTGTTGATTGAAAGTGAATTCTCATGAACACATAATGAATATGATGTGAAAGGTTTTCTCACATAATGATGACTCTAAGGTTGAAAGGCTATTCTCAACTAATAGAATATCAATGATGACATGGACAGTGAAAGGTTATTCTCATGCATGATCTAAGAGCTATCCTAATGAACTCTTTTGGATTGATTGTCAAGGACATCCTTCCGTAAAACAAGAATCAAGTTATGACTTAATAAAGTATTTTGTGGGATTTATTCTGAGCACCGAGGGGATATGGATTTAAGATGGAAGCCCTCACGTGAGTTTAGCCTGGGTTTCTAAGAGCAATCTCTTGAGATAGATTCCCTCACGAGAGTTTAGCCCGGGTATCTATTAAAAATCTCTTTATCCCATAACTATGTGCCCCTATAGGTTATTTAGCTATTGGTTCCACCTAAGCTAAAGTAATGGTTCTACCTTAGGCAAGTAGGACAACCCTTTTCGGTATGGGTAACACCGGATTCCATGTTAAGCTCACATGGTATATGTCGGGTAAGGCTATTTCCCACAAGGTCAAGTATAGTATGAACTATGGCTACTAAAAAAGCTTTACATAGTATGTGTGAGAGTATGGGATCTCATTTACGCATTGCACAAGTATGCTTTGACGGTAGTTATGGTATGCTCATCTTATGTTATGATGATTTATGAAATGAATATGCTTATGATTATGTTACTAAGTATGTTTGATATGAGGGCTACTTGTAATGATGTATGTTTCACTTGGATTGTTGCTATAAGTTGCTTTCCTTGATAGAATTAACTCTATGAGAAATAAGCTAAGATGGAGATCAAAAAGATGGTAAACATGAATTAGGACCTAAAGTGACTAGCTTAGCATGGGTAGGATTATGGGATCTTATCCATGCATTGCACAAGCTTGCCTTGAGGTGTCTCATGAAGTGTTTCTTTTATGTTATGCTAAAACTAGATTTCATTGACTATGTCTATGATGTTATTGCTTATGTTCAATAGTTATGATTATTGTCTATCATGTGATAGCCTATGTCTTAGTAAGATGTCTCTTATGCTTACGACTCATGTTTTTCCACTATCTTCAAAATGATGACTTAACTTAGCAAAGTGCATGCATTCAACTAAAATGTCCCTTTTAGAATGTTTTCTAGGTTTTTATGCATTACTCATACTTAGTGCATTTTTGTACTAACCCATATTTTCCTACATTTTCCCTAAGTGTAGGGTCTAGTTATGAAGATGGTCTTCATTGTGGCTAGAGCTTGGATTTGATCATTTATTCTAGTTTGTTGATGAGTCCTCATGATTCGAGTATGAATGCTATCTTTGTGGTTTATTTTATTGCACTTCCATTTTTGGACATGTTGAATGGGCTAGGCCCAATTTGTATCAAGGATTGTAGTAGATGGCTATGTTGAGACAAGTCTAGACTTCCACTTTTCTTTTATGAAAAACTTTTTAAGACTTGAAATGTATTTTACTTCTTATTGTTCTAATGCTTTATGTTAGGATATGCTAAGTGGCTTACATGGTGCCCTTCGGGGTATTATGTGCCTTGTTATATAAAGGGGGTACCCCTGGGTTGTGACAAACTTGGTAATCAGAGCACAAAGTTTAGAATGATTCAAGGATGCAGTCTCATAAGCCACATCTAGTAAAGTTTTGTTCATAGTGGAAGCGTGCCATATTTACGAAGAAGAGGCTACAAGATGATCAGGAAACTACACTTCTTTCATCACACTTAAGGCGTGCCATAGAGTTTAACTCTATAAAGTCCCTCTCCTAATCATTCCCTTGTGTCTTCAGGAAATGAATACACAAAAGGCTAACGCTAGAAGAATGGAGGGTGACAATGTGAATGAAGAAGCTCCTCAAGCTAATCAAGCTCCTCAAGTTAATCAAGCTCCGGTTAATCCTCCGGCAATGTCGGAATTAGAGGTTAGGTCGGCTTTTCAAATGTTGGCCCAAGCTATGACGACTCAAGCCAAAGCTATGACTACTCAAGCTCAAGCGGTTATGGCTCAGGCCAATAGAGATGTTGTGACACATGTGAATTCGGCTACTTCAAAGGTTAGGGATTTTGCTAGAATGAACCCTTCCAAGTTTCATGGCTCCAAAGTGGAAAAGGACCATCAAAAATTTGAGGAGGCGGTTTATAAAATAATTGTTATTATGGGGGTGACTTCGGTAGAGAAAGAGGATTTGGCCTCTTACCAATTGAAAAGTGTTGCACAAGTATGATATAATCAATGGAAGACGAATAGGCCGGTAGGAGTGGGTCCAATAGAGTGGGATGTTTTCAACCTAGCATTTCTTGATAGGCTTTTCCCCCTAGAATTGAGGGAAGCTAAAGTTGAAGAATTCATTAACCTTAAGAAAGATAGCATGAGTTTTAAGGAGTGTGCCTTGAAATTTACCCAACTATCCAAGTATGCTTCATCTATGGTGGCGGATTCGAGGGATGAGATGAGTAGGTTTTTTAAGGGTGTATCTAGCTTGGAAGTAAAAGAATGTCGTTCGGCAATGCTCCATCTGGATATGCATATCTCACGTCTTATGGTGCATGCCCAATATATTAAAGAATTAAAGCTTAAGAAAAAGAATAGGGAGGTGAAGAGAGCTAGGACTGGTGATGGGAACTTTTCTAATGCTAGGTCCAATAAACAAAGATTCTCCAACCAAGGTTCCTCAAATGATTCCCCAAGGTCAACAAGGATAGGGTGTCTAACCCTAAACCTTAAGGAGAAAATCGAAGCGGTTCTTTTTTTAAAAGATCTACATATGCCAAATGTTGTTAGGAACATATGGTTAAGTGCCCAGCCGGCAAAAATGGGTGCTTCGGGTGTGGAAAGAGTGGTCACAAGATGAGAGATTGCCCGACACTCATGGAAAAGGGAGAGAGGCGAAGCGAGATTCTCTTAGTGGTCCAGATCCCAATGCTCCAAAAAATAGTTGCTTCTATGCACTCTGGTCTAGAAAATACCAAGATGGCTCTCCGGATGAAGACACTGGTATGTTGATAGTTTCCATATATATGTCAAGGTTTTATTAGATCTCGATGCTAATTTTAAGACTTTGATGTTATCCTTTGTAGGGTTTGGATACATTGTTATTAGACCTCTATTGATTTTAGAACTCGGTATGGTTATTATCAGTTTTTGGTTATGTTGGTTGGGATTGCTTGAAAGAAAGTGTACTTGAGGAATTAGTAGGGGTTTCCTCCCCAGTGGGAGATGGTGTGCTTAGATAGAAAGGTTGTGGAATGTCCCGATATCCTCATCTCTTTCTTCTACTCCTACTCTAGTTTGAGACAAAGAGTTCCTCTTAGCTTGTATTATGTTTGGGAGTCATGTGTGATTTATGTGTTTCCATGATTTCTTTATGTTATGAATGTTCTTTTGAAATTCATGTTTAGTAAGAAAATGAGTTTTCATGATTTATGTTCCTCATGTTGTTGTGCATTTAGTATGAGTTTCCTATTGGACTTCATGAGATGAGTTGATGAACATGGTTTAGTATGCTTTTGAGAGAAATTTCATATTGGCTTGATAGTATTGTGTTGAGCATGATTTTAGTTGGAGAAGGTAGTTCCTCCTATGAATATGAGAAATGTTGAGTTTCATGCATAATGGATCATTAGATGTAGTTCCTACTTCCTTATGTTGCATTGATTATGTTTGAGATGGAGTTGATGTTTCCTCCTTTGAATCGTGCATTATTTTGATGTTTCATGCATGATGGTCTGCTAGTCTTGAGTCTTTAATTCCATAAGGTGTCTAGATCGTCATTCGAGGATTATTGTTCCCAAGGGGGAGATAATATAATCCCCTGAAAACTAGTAGGCTAACCTAGAGCTAAAACGTGAGGGTTAACGTCAAGGGAGAAGGGCAAAAGACAAGGGAAATGGGCAAGGGCCACGACAAGGGCCAATGCTTCCAAAAATTGGCCAAGGTACTGCCCACCATGACCATCAAGGTATTCATGACAAGTGGTGGCCACCACGCCCCGTGGTTCAATCCATTGTGGTGAGGCCGTAGCCCCCATAATGTTGCCCCAAAAAGGCTCCCCTTCACGAGCCACTTCACGGCTCGTGGTGAAGACCACGGCTCGTGGTGAAGACCACGGCCCGTGGAAAGGCTCATGGGGTTGCCTTCACCTTTTGGGGGACATGTCAAGGTAGCATAGCTACTTGTCAAGCAAACACGGGCACCTTCGCGAGCCGTGGTTCTCTTGATGGTTCGTGAGGTAGGTCGTGTGGCCTGGGGACCTCACTTTAAGTAAGGGTTATTTTAGGTAATTCCTTTTTAGATGTGTATTAAGTGAGGTTTTTTTCCGTAGTTTTATACACCTATATAAGTCATTTTAAGTCAAAATACACCCATTCAGCCCATCATTTCCAAAACACCAAATCAAATCCCAAAAGTTCATCTTCACTCAAAATTTCTCTCTCTAGAACTTCAACGGAGAAGAAGAAGAAGAAGGAAATTGGGGCTAGGGTTAAGGAGCAACTTTTTCCACTCAATTCCATTGGATTCTATTACTAAGGTATATTATTCCTTCATCCATGGATAGTTTTCATTCATGGAGTCCCTCCAAACTCAATTTTAAAGATCGAAATTTCCCCAAAAAATAAGGGTTTGACTCCAAGTCATGAATTCCTTTCGAAAATGATTCTAATGATTTAATAACCTTATATTATGATTGAATTGATGATTATTATAATTTTTATGATGAAATCTCCCAAGAATCCATTAAATACCCTTACATCCCAATTATGATCTTGTGATGTGGGTTTGTTGATAGAAGAATGATATTATGTGATTATGCTTGTAGTAATTGAGTAATTTGAATTATGTTATTATCCATGTCTAATGTAGTATTTCTAGATGTGTTGATTGAATATGATATTTGATCCTTAAGAGGTAAAACTATGAGAATTATGCATGATTATGATATTTATGTATGTGCTTTAAGAACACTTTGAGAGTGAAGTGTTCATGATTATGATAATTTTGTTGTGTTGATTGAAAGGCTATTCAAATGAACACATAATGAATATGATGTGACAGGTTTTCTCACATAATGATGATTCTAAGGTTGAAAGGTGATTCTCGCCTAATTGAATCTAAATGAAGACATGGACAGTGAAAGGTTATTCTCACGCATGATCTAAGAGCTATCCTTATGAACCCTTTTGGATTGATTGTCAATGACATCCTTCCATAAGACATGAATCAAGTTATTACTTAATAAAGTATTCCGTGGGAATTATGCTTAGCACCGAGCAGATTTTGATACAAGATGGAAACCCTCACGTGAATTGAGCCCAGGTTTCT
>NW_026032946.1:0-311 GCF_019186545.1 Solanum stenotomum
TATTTGAACATCTATAATATGTATAATTACGAGTATTGTGTTTTAAGTTTTACTTATGATTTATATTATAAAGTATATTTAAGAGAATCAATATTATTTCTTTGGTTATGTTATTAATTATTGACATAACCGAATAACCAAACCGAAAAAAGTCAAACCGAATAAAGGAAAACCAAACCAAACCAAATTTATTTTGGATCGAATTGAGTTACACTTTTACAAACCAGAAAGCAAAAAATCCAAACCGAATAGTGAAAAACAAACCGAAAAACCGAATGCACACCCCTAGTCAATACTAATACATAATTTGC
>NW_026032947.1:0-14998 GCF_019186545.1 Solanum stenotomum
CTATTACCTCAGATCGGGGTTCTCAGATCACGAGGTGGTTCGTCTTCATGGTGTGCCTGGACTGTTTTGGTAGAGTACTTTCATATGGCAATTCCTTCATCGTGGACTTCTGTCATGTCCTCTTACATTCAGGAATATGGTTACCAAGAGGGTTTCTTTTTTGATTTCCTGCTCTCTATCTAAAGAAATATTGTTTTATACAACGATATTGTTCCTTCTCTACGAAATGATTGCTTAAAAGTACTATTAGAGGCTCAATAGTACAGTTGCTTTGCTCCAAGTTCTTTTCCTTATTAATCTTCTATTTTCATATATTTATTCACCATTAGGAATTTGGAACTTCAATTCAAGGTCAATATATTTCCTCATAAAACTGAATCATATGTGACAACCGTCATTTGTATGTCTAACAAATGAAATTTCTTTAGTAACCTATTTTCTGGGTGTTGAAGTGTGGGTAATTTTACTAGTGCAAAGATAATTTTGGACAAAAGGAAGAAACATGTACTTCAATGTCAATATCTTTCGATTTTAATTTACGGATAGTGAAATGAGGCAACAACTATAATTCACAAAGTGAACCGCTCTTGATTAGAAAGGATATAAGTTGAAACCCCATAACACATACCATATTCGTAATTTTAAGCAATCTCCGTGATACTAACAAAGTGCTTTTATGGTCATGCACACACCTTGGGTCTTATGAGTGCTCTAGAAAATGATACTTCTACACTTATATAGGTGATTCCATCTTTAGGGTATAAAATTATTAAGATCAACATAAACTCAATATTGTAAAACACTACCTCACGCCATTGGGATAGAAAATGTAGTGTATATTGAGGCCTAATGGGTATCCACCACACTACCTTAATCCATGTAAAAGCTTTAACATTAAGCAGTGTAGAAGATTTTTCGAAATACATATTTTGTTAGACAGGTGATCACACATACTAAAAAGGATCAGATAAAGACAAGAAGTTGTAACTTGTAGTTTTGAGTCCAACTTCTATTTTTGGACAGTATTTGAGTGAAAAAAGTGATTTACTCTAATACCAAATAATGTTGTTTGTCGTAGAGCTTTCTATGGAGTTAGTCAAAATAATAATGGCTGCATTTCTCGTAGAATTCATGGTATAAACAATGCTTTCAAGTGGAAGTGATACTCTAGGAGTAATTGATCTGTTTCCTGGCCTTGATGGTCTTTACGGTGTCCTTCCTGTAGGGTCCTCATCGATGATGAAACAATAAGGAAACACTACAGAACTGTATTTCCACATAAAGATGCAAATTTGATGATGAGGAAAAACATTGATGACCCTAGTGAGCCTATTGGTGTGATATCGATCGAGTGCCACAAAAATCATCTGGTTGTTGAAGAAACCTCAACGTTTGTTTGAACTCTTCAAAAATGAACAAACGAGGGGATAATGGGATATCTTGTCCATTAGTCGATGGTCCAAATTTTCAAGGGTTACAATCTTGATAGTCGTATCTCTCTTTTCCGTGCTAATGTGAGTCATAATAGTCTTTGCTTTTTGTTTGAACTCGTAGGGTGATGACACCAATGCTAATCAAAACAACATGGTGATCTTGCAAGACTCTTTCATGGATGCAAGATGATCTCTTTTAGTATATGCACAAATGGATTATTTAGAAAAGAATGTGGTGATAAATGGGGAGGTATCTTCTCGTGTGGCTTTCTTGCCATCGGGAAATTGAGATTTTTCTTTATTTTGAAAGGAAATGTGACGGTAATCTACAAATAAGTAGATGGAAAGATAAATATTAACAACTTGTCATGAGGTCTTATTGGACGAGTCTGTTTCTTAATTTTATCTAGTGGTCATAAGTTAGTATATTATGTGAGAAATTATATTGATATCCATGTTTGGTACTAGACACTAAGCTTGAATTTGAGATGAGTGTCGTGATAAAAAGGATGACAACATGAGGGTGATGATGTTAGTTTTAAGATCTAATCCAGTAGGTTTGACATAATTTAGGTGAGGTGCATCTTTAAGAGGTGTACCTGAGATCGTATGTATCCAGACATGGTTCTAATTAAGTTTATATTTTTCTATGTGTGCCAAGATGTTATATTTGAGTTATCAATGTGGAGTAAGAGTTTGGTCGAAAGGATCATATATAGCAGTGGGAAGAGTTTGAAGAGAATCATCTCAGAAAGAAGTCCTAGAAAGAATCTTAGTACCTGCACAGGGAGAGTTCAGTAGTCATGAGATTAGCATTTTCTGAGTATTAGAGTAAATGAAATATAGACTAGTTTAGAGATGATGGAATAGATCCATAGCTTTAAAGTGTCGGCTTCAAACCTAAGGAAAAGATGAAAAGATGAGAAACCAAGTCAAATGATAAGAATTAGATAGTGATGTGTTAAGAAAGAGTTATAGTGATATATCAATCCCTTCATAATCTAGTGTATTCCTCAAAGTTCAGACATTATAACATCTAGTTGATGTCTCTAATATCAATATTATATCCATGACCTATGCTCATACACTTCAGATAAATCCACATCTATGCTCACTTCCCAGAATAAGAGGCGAAGATTTTAAACCATTGAATCTGACTTCATGATATGAATATATTGATATAATCACTCGCGTCAAATATTATGCTCAGTCTCACGAATTCATGATTTACCCTCTATGGCTAGCAAAATAATGTTATGTCATGCATATTCTTATATCAGATGTCTCGAATGAATTGTGCTTATGATCTTTCGCTCTAAGCTCCCTCAGAGATCCTTTTAGTTTCAATAATATTATTGATGATAGTAGTTGAGTAATGATAGAAGGAGAAGGTTGATGTTTCTTATTGTAATAGTGGTGGTGTGCTTATTCCATTTAAGGTTATGAATGTGGAATAAGAATGAGATGAAATCTTACTATGAGTAATAGTTAGATGATAGTAATTAGTCAATTTCTTAGTAGTAAATCATGAAATTTCAGTTATTAGAGATGGCAAGAGAAGGAAGAATTCTTAAGAGGATTGGTTAGTAGGAGTTCATGGAGTGGTTATAGTACTAGGCTTGAATGTGATGTTGATAAAATGAGGGTGAATACATGTTGCATTAGGTGTTTCTTGATTAGTGCTCGAGGCTGGTTGAGTGTGGTGGTAAGGAGTAGTATTCTTGGGATGAGATTCCCTATAGAGGTATAGAACCTCAATCTTGTAGAGTTGATTAGTACAACTATCTCATGCTTGTCACCTTGTAATTTAGAGATTAAACTTGAACACAATGAGGACAAGAGGTTTAACTTAGACCTGGTAAAGAGTAATCATATACCCTTGTAGGAGTTATGAGTTACAACTAATGAGGTGTGGTATTAAAAAAGAAGAACATGGTTTAGAGGTGTTTCTAGGCTTGAAAGCTAGCAAATGTATCGCTTAAGGCATAGTTGCCCCGTTCCTACTTCGTTCCCATATACCATTGTTTCATGTCAAATAGCTACAGATAGAGCGTTACTATGTTCAAACACATATCGTTTGTGACTTATGTGCTATAGACAGTTCCAAACTCTTAGTATGAATCACTTATGCCTATTTTAGGAGGCAAGTTCAGAACTCAGCAAGATAGTAAGAGTAACTCCTTTCCCTTCCATGCCCAGTTCAACCATCATTCCAGGACGAATGATTTAAAGGGGGGATATATTGTAATACCCTAAAAATTTATCAGCTAAGGCCCAAGACATTCTTCATTTTACGCATGAGGTTTTATCGGGTGATTCTTAAATTGTTCTTAGGTGTTAAGGTTAATTTATTAGTGTAAGAATGACTTTGGATATTGTCACGCCCCGAGGCTACCCCCTTGACGTAACACGGGATCTAGGATCACGAGTGACCCTAAGCTAACCATGTGTCTGGCATAATCATAAGCATACTCAGAATAACTGAATAATACAAATAATGTGTGGAAGCTAAACAATGGATAAATGAAAGTGGGGAATACCCAGCTAGTCTGATTGTATAAACCATACTAAGAGTTTAATAACAGCTGGAAGATAAACTTAACAATTCAAGCTGATTCTACTACTATGTCTAAAAAACCTCTAACTGAGTTGAGTTGCTGGGACATGCTCCCCAGCTAACTCTAAAAAACTGAAAACTAAATAAAAAACTAAAATGAAAGCATGTCTATTGTCCTTGGAATATGAGGACTCACCACTGAAGTTGCTGAGTGCGGACCGAGAATCAAACTAAGCGCGATCTGAATACTGAGTACCTGAACCTACATCATAAAAAGATGTAGCGCAGAGTATGAGTTAGTACTTTGAATGTATTGAGTATGCAGGATATAGATACTAAGTTGAACAAACATATATAAGCTGAAATATGGCATAACTGAGCAATACTGTAAACTGAGCAAGAATGTAAGTACTGAAAAGATAACTGAATGCAATGACCAAGTGCTAATCATGAACATGACATGCTAAACTGAATACTGAAGTACATACTGAAAACCTGGTCAAATGCACTAAGAGTTTGATTGTGTGAGCTACTAATAACCGACATAAAACCATGTGAGCTAAACGAGGAGTCCGATGTATACGCCCTCTCAAGAGGACCCAATATACCTTGCCAGGGGTATAAAGGCGTGATTGGCGTGATCAGTAAATCTGATGCCCAACAAATGGGACTAATACTCATACGGGGGCACGTAGTTCTGGGACTATAAGGGTACGTTGAACTGTAGTCCAACTCGATGCTAAGTCTACTCTTAACTGAATATGCATATGATTGAAATGTAACTCAAATACTGAATAGCTTAAAATACTGACATGCTAACTGAGAATGCAACAATTATATACTAATAATACAATATTCTAAAAATCTGCTATTTGGTCTTTCTCGAATTCGGGGTGTTACATATATGAATTAAGGTCACTAGAATCCCCTAGCACAAAGTTGAGTTCAAAGATTCCTTATAAGATTATACTTAGGTCAAATTCAAATAATCATATCTCTCGGTACATAATAAATTAAGCGGCCCTTAACCTATCAAATTAAAGGTCTATGAGTCTTCTTTCTAATGCCACCAAGTTTGCCTCATTTAGAGTTTGGAGTTAAACGTTATGCTCATTTTAGTGAAGCTCTGTCAGGTAGTTTAAGTTCTACGGATAGCACTACGGACGGTGGAATATTCTAGGAATCATAGTCTTCTGTGAATTTTTTCAAATACTTCATGCGCGAATTCTGGGGTTATTTTGGTCCCTTTCCAAGCTTTTAGCTCAATTCTTAGTCGTTTTTTGATGTTTTAACTGAGTATATCATTCAACTAACTAGTTTTTTCTCTAAAAATCACCAATCTAAACATTCAAGTATCTAAATATTCTTTCAAAACTCACTTAGGGTTCCTCTTCTTCATCAAGAGCCCAAAAACCTTTATGTCAAAAATTCAAGATACAGAGAAGCCTTCCACCCAAGGTTTTCTCAAGTTCTTCCATTCTAGAATCTCCATAAAATAATTTCTTTTATCAAGATCAAGCAACAAGATTCCAAGACCAAACATTTCATCCAAGAAAGGTAGTGTTCTTACTCGAGCTCAAGAAAAATCAAGTCTCTACCAAAAGTTTTCAGTCTAATAGCTTCATAATCAAGTATGTAAGGCTACTCATAGTGATGGACTAGTTCTTCCTTACACCCTACATCTCAATTTAGTCAGTGAAATGTTATGTTTAGAGTTCTACTCACAGTTTTCTTGAAATCAAAATTCAATTGTGTTTCGTATTCTTAGTTCCAATTTCTTAACCATTGAGATTTTAATTTCTATTATGCATATTGAATTCTAAATTGTTGTTCATGCTTCGTATCGCATGAACCCTATTTGTTTATAAACGTCATGTTTATAAAGATTATTATATAAGATTTCTTATATATCTATTTCCGACTTGAAAGATGAGTCCAGAAGTATACATTTTAATTGCATGTTTTGAAATGGGTTTTTAAAGAAAGACTACAAATGGCTTCATATGTACTATTTGATAGTTGAGAAAGAGAAAGAGTATAATTGATTTTCTGAAAAGTACTTCAGTAAAGAAAAGTGAAAAAAATGTAAAGTAAGTTCTCTTAGAAGACTATTTAACATATTGATATTGATCATTTTGAGAGTAGTATCGAGCACCGAATTTAAAGAGTCTATTTTTTAACTCGAAGCCCCATGAAACTATGTAGTTAGCATAGGATAGGATCGTACCGACTTTTTGAGCGACTCCTCACTGCCTCAAGAAGGCTTATTGGATGGATCCATAGTTATAGTTAGCATTTTATACCCTAGAAAAGTATATGAATTCCCTTGTAATGTGGGTGAAACGTTGTATCATTACTAGGATCATAGTGATGGTTGTAGGTTAGAGAAACTCCCCACAAAGTAAAGTTTTCTATTCTCATATTGCTTTTATTGCATATCTTATTGTAAAGTATAAAATTGTTATCACTACTTGTTCATATATTGTTTTACTTGATATGTATTCAGTCATCAGTTCATTTATTTGTTTTATTCGGCCATATTACTTGCTCGTACATTCAATGTACTGATGTCATTTGACCTATATCATTTTATGATGCAGATTCAGGTATTTAGGATCATCAACATGCATTCCGTTGAGATCACTTCATCTACTCATCAGCTTCTGGTGAGACCTCCATACTTTTGGAGGACTATATTTTTATTGTACTATAGTAGTAGGGTTTTGAGGTGTTGAGGTTCTTGTGCCGACACCAATCTTTAGATAGTAGAGGCTCATGGACATGCAACATTAGATGGTTTCCAATATTTTTCAAATGTTTTATTATCACTTATTATTTATTTTAAGTATTTTCAGACGTTGTTTTAAATGTTCTTTAGAAGTTTTAAATGCTCATCGATTAAACCTACCGCGTATTCTATTGAGTCATATGTGTCATAGTCAGCCTAGCCAAGGGTTCGCTGGGGAACCAACAATGGTTCTCGAGTGTCGGTCACGTCCAGGGTTGAAGGCTTGGGTGTGACACGGACCTTCGCCCAAAAACCATGAATCAAAATCTTCAACACTAATTTTTCCCCTTAATTACTTGTGTTTCTTTAGTAAGAAAGTCAATATTAACTAAATCTGAATTTCTATCTATTCAAGAAAGTACAATTTTATAGTCATAAATTCTAAAGTTTTTTCAGGATGTTATTTAAAAGATCGAAGAAAATATAAGGTAGAAACTTTAGCAAAAAAATTTATAATAAATGTATGTGATGTGAGGCCAAAAATATATATTTTAATCATTATTTGCTTCACATTTATTATTTATATTTGTCCTTTTTGAGCATTAATTTTATGAATTGTGCTAAATAGTGTATTTTATTTGTAGGAGTAAATTGGTGTAAAGTTGAAGAAGTTTGGAGCTAAAACGAATTAAAGATGGAAGGTCGAAGAGGAAAATCAAGCAGACAGCTTAATGAATTAAATTGAATATAATAATATATAAGGAATAAAAGGGGCAAATGAAATTGTACAAATTTGCAACGTGTAACTGCCGCCACGTGGCACTCAATGAAAGCCACGGGAAATTAATGTGAGGCTGCTGGGCGACAACCAATGTTCACACAGAATTCAATTCCGTTTGGGTTTTGATTTCCCAATTTATTTTGGACTCAATTATTTTATTTAGGGTTTACTACATTTATAAATAGTTCATAGAAATAATTATTGAAGGAGACAATCATAGGAGATCAATTAGAGGGGATCAAGTAAAAAGTCGTCAATACTTTTTAGGGTTCTTTTCTTCTTCTTGTTTTCTTAGAGATTAGTGGCTAAACGCCCTTGTTCTGGGGCTATAGCCACGAATTAAATGTTGATTATTTGAGGTTTATGAATTAATTCTTGGTTGTCCTTATAAGTTACTTCTATATTTTTGTTTTAGTATTTCTTGACTGGCCATCTAGAGATAAATCTATTGTCTAATCTTAAAATCGAGAGAGGAGGGGTTAGATAAACCAGAGAATATAGAGAGCTCGGTCCACCCATTAGATTAAGGTGATTAGTGTTCAGGAGTGACACCCAGACGAACACTTTGCTTGGTTACGAAATAGGATGAAATATAAATGTTCGCCAGTTAGTCTATTTATCCTCGCTCAACGATGTAGTTAGATAGCTAACTAGGGTAGGCAACGAGAGGCGTATAACCCGGATCATATCATCAACCCTATAAATTAGTAACTTGACAACTAAAATTAGTTCTAAGCCAAGAATATGATACATGAGATTCATTGCATGTTGCAGCCCTGAAATTTCCAACTAGTGTAATTAATTTTATTATTTTGTTCTTGCATTCTTTTCTTTTGACATTCTTAAATAAATAATTAGACCAGTATAATTTAGTACAAATAGTTAATTGACAAGTCCTTTGGGTTCGATAATCTGGTTCTTTTAAGAGCCACTATATTACTTGCGCGACCGCGTACACTTGCGTGTGCAATTGGGAGCAACAAGTTTTTGGCGCCGCTGCCGGGGACTTTGAAATTAACTATTCTTCTAGGTTATACTTTTTCTTTTTATTTATTTCTTTCTTTCTTTCATTGTTTTTTTTAATTAGTTTTGTTTCCAACAATTATTATTATTATTATTATTATTATTTTATTTTATTTTATTTTGAATAATTTGGTACTCTTGTTGATATGGATGATTGGGATAAATCGTGGTTGGGTGATGAAAGTCCTTTATGTCATATATGTGGTCGTCAGTATATTAATTGGAATGGTTATCCTAAATCTTATTCCCTTCCCCCGAACCCCTATTATGATTCTTATGTTATTTGTGATGTTGGTAGGGGCGATGAAGCAGAGAATGCAAAACAAGAGGCACTTGAATGTACAGACATGTTAGACAAAGTTTGTAACACCCCGTATTTGAAAATAGACCAACTTGCAAATTTTTGGTGTTGCAGGTGGCACTCACGGCACCATACATGGACCGTAGGAGGACCCATGGTCCATCCTGCAGGTCTGTGGTTCGTGTCAGCAAACTCCCCCAGAACTAAGCCAGAAATTCGACCAAGTGCCGACCCACGGCCGGACCTACAGTCCATAGGTCAGGTCACGGACCGTGGTTTGTGTCCGTGGATCGACGCCCCTAAAGCCCAGCTTCAATCCCGATTGACGGTTGACCAGCATGGACCATCATTCGATGCACGGTCCGTAGGTAAGGGTAGCAGCCAGTTAGATGAAAATTGTGATTGGGTCAACTTCAGATAGTAATAACTCTTATCACAAAAGGAATTATGTGTCCCATGACCTATGCTATGATAGATAATTGAATCATCTATCCAACGCCACTAAGTTTGCTAAAATCAGACCTCCGAGTAAAGCACTATGCTCTTTTTAGTGAAGCCATGTCGAGCAAACTCGATCGACGGACCGTCGATTGACCTATGGCCCGTCAATCCTGTCCGTCGGTCACTCCGATAGTAATTAAGTCAGGGGTCTTTTGGTCTTTTCCTATTTCATTGGACCCCTAAGATCCGTCGTTTAGACCCTAAATCATGAGGTTTTAGTCAGTTTAAGCCTAGAAACATAACTAGAACTTATCCAAGTCAAATCATTAATCAAAACTTAGAAAATTAGAAGCAAGAGAGGAGAAAAAGGTCAAGAACCCTAGTTCAAGAACGCAACAAGGTTCCATCAGTTCCAGCCCCGAAATTGAAAGATTTCTCCGTGGAATTCGTCACCAGGTATGTGGGATGTTACTAGTGGGTTCATTTCGCCCATTAGGTCCCTAGAATTCAGTCAGATTCTTGATCCCATGATTATGAACAGACTTAGGGTTTCTAGACTTTCAACAGATCATGTCAGGAATTAGTTATTTAAATGTTCCAAATCAGATTATCATGTTATTTCTCAGTTTATTGCATGAATTTCAGAACCCTAGCTATGTATTTCTTTAGTTCTTGAATTACACATCCTAAGTCACATATCTCAATTATACATGCCTCAGTTATTAATGTTTAATATCAGATTAATTGTTGCATTTTTAGTATGCATGTTCAGTTTTGAGCTATCCAATATTTTACAGAAATTCAGTCATAACCAGTTAACCACTTAATTCATTGGGAATAGCATAATACCGAGATGGACTAGGGTTCATTGTACCCATATAGTCCCAAAACTACGAGCCACGTAGGTGTAAGTCCCCTTTGTGGGCAACATCAGTTTAGTGATCACGCCAGCATGCCTCTATACTATATTGGGTCCTCTTGATGGGGCGTATACATCAGACTCCACATTTAACTCATGTGGTTTTATTGTCAGTTATTAGTAGCTCCCACAGTTCAGTCAGACTCTATTGCATTGACCACATTTACAGTTCATTCAGTATTTAGTCAGCATGTTATAAATTGGTCATTGCATTCAGTTAGCTCAATATTCAGTATGTATATCATGTTCAGATTATTTCATTGCTTTATTGCTTTGTTCAGTTATATGTTCTTTCAGCTTTACTCTATCCTGCATGCTCAGTACCTTTCAAGTACTGACGCATACGTGCGCTACATCTTCTCGTGATGTAGGTTCAGGTTCTCAGCATCCAGATCACGGTTAAATCGATTCCCGATCTTCAGTTCAGCAGCATCAGTGGTGAGTTCTCATTCTTTGAGGACTAGTGACATGTTTATCTTTATTGCTTTTAGTCTTTAGTTTCAGTTTTGCTAGACCTAGTTGGGGTATGTTCCAACATTTCTAGTCAGTTTAGAGGCTTATTTCAGACATAGATAGATTCAGCTTAGTATTGAGTTAATATCTTCCTTATATTAAACTCATCAGTTTTCATTTATCTCAGGTATATTATATGGGTGTTCCCCATCTTTTCATCTTATTTATGATTTAGGTTCCGCACAGTTTCTATTATTAAGATTATAATTAGTATGCTCATAATCATGCCAACAGGGTTAGCTTGGGATCACTTGTGGTCCTAGGTCCCGTGTCCGCGTCTCGGGGGTAGCTCGGGGCGTGACAAACTTGGTATCAGAGCCTTAGGTTTAAGTGTCCTAGGATGTCTGAAAAGTCGCATTAGGTAGAGTCCTTTTCATGGATATGTAGTACGCACGACATCTAATGAGGGGGAGGCTACAAAGTGTTTTAGAAAATCTTTATTTACTTGTTACTCTTATCGTGCGTAAGGTATGATCTAAATTCCATTCTAACTCGACGTTTTACTGTTCAGTGATCATGCCTCCTTGTAGAGCTTATGCCAGGAACACAAACATAGCTCCTCCAGTTCCGGATCAGGAAGTCTCAAATGCTGAATTCAGGAATGCCATTCAGATATTAGCTTAGAGTGTCGCTAACCAGAACAATCAACGGGTTAAACCTACTGTGAATGCAAATGGTGAATCAGCAGCAGTAAGGGTCCGTGACTTTGTTAGGATGAATCCGTCTGAGTTCTTAGGATCGCGGACTGGTGAAGATCCCCAAAATTTCTTGGATGAGATCAAGAAGATCTTTGAGATGATGAAGGTCACTGGGAATGATCGGGTTGAGTTAGCATCTTACCAACTGAAAGATGTAGCTCATATCTAGTATACTCAGTAGAAGGAGAACAGGGGTACGGATGCAGCTCCTATTACTTGGGATTGTTTCAGCGAAACCTTTCTGGACAGGTTTTTCCCCATAGAGTTGAGAGAAGCAAGGGCCCAGGAATTTATGAACTTAAGGCAGGGTAACATGACTGTCCAAGAGTATGTGCTCAAGTTTAACCAACTCTCCAGGTATGCTCCTCACATGGTTGCTGATTCCAGGGCTCAGATGAATAAGTTTCTGTATGGAGTGTCAGACTTAGTGAAAACAGAGTGCAGGAATGCTATGTTGTTGGGAGACATGAACATCTCTAGGCTCATGACTCATGCTCAGCAGGTTGAGGGTGATAAGCTTAGGGAACAGACTAAGGAGACTAAGAAAGCAAGAACAGGTAACTACGAGTATTCCCAACAGAAATCGGGTGGTGGAAATCGCTCGCATTTTTAGCAGAAGTCTTCGACTCCAACCCCTTCATCAGCTAGTGTTCCATCCCCCAGGTTTCGTAATGATCAGAAAGGTAGGGCGTCAGGCTCTAAGTCTCAAGGTAGTGTTTCAGGCACCAAAACTTACCCAACTTACCCGAATGTAGTAAGAACCATCTGGGCGAGTGCCTTGCAGGTAAGGAAGGATGTTTTGGGTGTGGTCAGTCTGGTCATAGATTGAAGGATTGTCCTTCTAGATATGGTCAAGGATGAAATAATGGTAGAGCTCAGTCTACAACTTCAGCAGTACTAACAAGTCGCCTAACTCAGCATGGTAACTCTTCTGGTACAGGTGGCGGATAGCGCCAAAACAGGCTCTATGCTCTTCAAGCTCGTCAAGATCAGGAAGATTCTCCTGATGTAGTCACTGGTATGTTACGAGTCTTTGATCTTGATGTTTATGCATTGTTAGATACAGGGGCTACTTTGTCTTTTGTAACTCCTTACATAGCAGTTCAATTCAGTGTTAGCCCAGAAATCCTTTTAGAACCCTTCTCAATCTCTACTCCAATCGGTGACCTAGTTATAGCTAGACGGGTATAAAGAAATTGCCCTTTCATAGTTTCCCAGAAAGTCACCTCAGTAAATCTTGTAGAGTTAGAAATGGTAGACTTCGATGTCATTCTACGCATGGATTGGTTACATTCTTGTTATGCCTCAGTCGATTGTAGAACTAGGATTGTTCGTTTTCAGTTTCCAGACAAACCAATCCTAGAATGGAAGGGTAGTAGCTTAGCGCCTATGGGTCGATTCATTTCTTACCTTAAGGCCAGAAAGATGATCTCTAAGGGTTATCTCTATTATCTAGTTCGGGTTAAGTATTCTAGTTCCGAATCCTCAACTCTTGAGTCAGTTCCTGTAGTCAGTGAGTTTCCAGAAGTGTTTCCAAATGATCTTCCCAGAGTTCCTCCCGAAAGGGAAATCAACTTTGGAATTGATCTCCTTCCAGATACCCAGCCTATCTCTATTCCTCCTTACAGAATGGCTCCAGCTGAGCTTAAGGAATTGAAAGAGCAGTTGAAAGACCTTCTAGATAAGGGTTTCATCAGACCTAGTATTTCGCCATAGGGTGCACCAGTGTTGTTCGTAAAGAAGAAAGATGGTTCTCTCAGAATGTGCATTGACTATAGGCAGTTGAACAAAGTCACAATCAAGAATAAGTATCCCATCCTCAGGATTGATGACTTGTTTGACTAACTTCAGGGTGCTAGTCATTTCTCAAAGATAAACCTCAGATCAAGTTATCATCAGCTTAGAGTAAGAAATAGTGACATTCCAAAGACAGCCTTCAGAACTCGGTATGGTCATTACGAATTTGTAGTTATGTCATTTGAACTAACCAATGCTCCTGCAGCTTTCATGGATTTGATGAACAAAGTATTCAAGCAGTACTTAGACTTGTTCGTTATCGTATTTATTGATGATATCCTCATTTACTCTAGGAATGAGGAAGAACATGCGAGTCATTTGAGAGTTGTTCTGCAAACTCTCAAAGATCGCCAGTTATTTGCAAAATTTAACAAGTGCCAGTTTTGGTTACAATCAGTTGCCTTCCTTGGGCATATTGTGTCTAGTGAAGGAATTCAAGTAGATTTTTAGAAGATAGAAGCAGTGAAACAATGGCCTAGACCTACCTCTGCTACAGAGATCAGAAGTTTCTTGGGTTTAGCAGGCTATTACAGATGGTTTGTGGAAGGATTTTCATCCATAACTTCACCATTGACTAGGTTGACTCAAAAAAGGTTAAGTTCCAGTGGTCAGATGATTATGAGAAGAGCTTTGCCGAATTGAAAACTAAGTTGATTACAGCTCCTGTCTTGACTCTACCAGAGGGTTCAGATGGTTATGTGATATATTGTGATGTATCCAGGGTCGGCTTAGGTTGTGTGTTGATGCAGCGAAGTAAGGTTATAACTTACGCTTCTAGACAGCGTAAGGTACATGGGAACAATTATCCGACTCATGACCTCGAGCTTGCAACAGTGGTGTTTGCACTCAAGATTTGGAGACACTACTTGTATGGTGTTCATGTAGATGTGTTCACAGACCATAAGAGCCTCCAGTATGTATACACCCAGAAAACGTTGAATCTTCGCCAGAGAAGGTGGCTTGAGTTCCTCAAATATTATGATATGAGTGTGCATTACCATCCGGGTAAGGCGAATGTAGTAGAAGATGTTCTTAGCAGATTATCTATAGGTAGTGTAGCACATGTTGAGGAAGAAAGAAAAGAGCTAGCAAAGGATGTTCACAGACTTGCTCGCCTAGGAATTCATTTTATGAGCATATCAGATGGTGGTGTAACGGTTCAGAATAGGGCAGAATCTTCTTTGGTAGTAGAGGTTAAGGAAAATCAAGATAGTGATCCAATCTTGCTTGAGCTTAAAGGTGCAGTCCATAATCAGAGTGTGGAGGTTTTCTCCTAAGGGGGAGATGGTGTACTTCGCTATCAGGGTAGATTGTGTGTTCCTGATGTGGGTGAATTGAGACAGCATATTCTCGCAGAAGCCCACAATTCCAGATATTCTATTCATCCAGGTGCCACTAAGATGTACCGCGATATACGGGAAGTCTATTGGTGGAATGGTATGAAAAGAGATATAGCAGATTTTGTGGCTAAGTGCCCCAATTGCCAGCAAGTCAAGGTAGAACATCAGAAACCAGGAGGTATGACTTAAGAGATTGACATTCCTACTTGGAAGTGGGAAGTGATCAACATGGACTTCATTACAGGTTTACCTCATACTCGCAGACAACATGCCTCCATTTGGGTGATTGTTGATAGGGTTACTAAGTCTTCTCGCTTTTTGGTGGTCAAGACTACAGATTCAGCGGAGGATTACGCCAAGCTTTACATTAATGAGATTGTAAGGTTGCATGGGGTTCCTTTGTCTATCATCTCAGATAGAGGTCCTCAGTTTACCTCTCATTTCTAGAAGTCATTTCAGAAATGTCT
>NW_026032947.1:15522-43289 GCF_019186545.1 Solanum stenotomum
TATGAAGGGGGTGATGAGATTTGGAAAGAAAGGAAAGCTCAGTCCCAGATATGTAGGCCCTTACCGGATCTTGAAAAGGATTGGTAAAGTGGCTTATGAGTTAGATTTGCTAGCAGACCTAGCAGCAGTGCATCCAGTCTTTCACATTTCTCTTTTGAAGAAGTGTGTGATCCAACATCCATAGTGCCATTAGAGAGTGTGGTCGTGAAAGATAGTCTCTCATATAAGGATGTACAAGTTGAGATTCTCGATCGTCAGGTTAGAAGGTTGAGAAATAAATAAGTCGTTTTGGTCAAGGTTTTGTGGAGGAGTCAGTCCGTAGAGGGAGCTACTTGGGAAGCAGAAGCAGTCATGGAGTCCAAGTATCCTCATCTCTTTCATTCCGATTCCATTCCAGCTTGAGGTAATAGTTCCTTATCAGTTTTTCAGTCATTCATGCATAAATTCAGTCTTAGAATCATGTTCCTTTAGTTTGTACTTGCATTTTCAGCATATTTGCATATCCTTGGAACTCAGTTCAGTCAAAAAATCAGTTCTCAGTGTTCAGTGGTAGGGATTGCAGCCCCCTCCCTCCATTTCAGCTAGTTTAGTCTTTATTCAAGGATGAATGGTCAAAGGGGGAGATAATGTAACACCCCGTATCCGAAAATAGACCAAATTGCAGATTTTTGGTGTTGCCGGTGGCACTCACGGCACCATCTCCCAGAACTCAACCAGAAATTCAGCCAAGTGTCGACCTACGGCCGAACCTACGGTCTGTAGGTCAGGTCACGGACCGTGGTTCGTATTCATGGATCGATGCCCCTAAAGTTCAGCTTCAGTCCCGATTGACAGTTGACCAGCACGGACCGTCATTAGATGCACGGTCCGTAGGTCTGACCGTAGGTGAGGGTATCAGCCAGTTAGATGAAAATTGTGATTGGGTCAACTTCAGATGGTAATAACTCTTATCACAAAAGGAATTATGTTTCCGATGACCTATGATATGATAGATAATTGAATCCTCTTTCCAACGCCACCGAGTTTGCTAAAATCCGACCTCTAAGTAAAACGTTATGCTTGTTTTAGTGAAGCCCTGTCGAGCACACACGACCGACGACTCCAATCGACAGACCGTCGATTGACCTACGGCTTGTCAGTCTCGTCCGTCGGTCACTCCGACAGCAATTAAGTAAGGGGTCTTTTGGTTTTTCCTATTTCGTTGGACCCCTAAGATACGTCGTTTAGACCCTAAATCATGAGGTTTTAGTCAGTTTAAACCTAGAAACATAACTAGAACTTATCCAAGTCAAATCATTAATCAAAACCTAGAAAATTAGAAGCAATAGAGGAGAAAAAGGTCAAGAACCCTAGTTCAAGAATGCAACAAGGTTCCATCAATTCTAGCCTCGAAATCGAAAGATTTCTCCGTGGAATTCGTCACCAGGTATGTGGGATTTTACTAGTGGGTTCCTTTCGCCCATTAGGTCCCTAGAATTAAGTCAGATTCTTGATCCCATGATTATGAATAGACTTAGGGTTTCTAGAATTTCAATAGATCATTAGGAATTAGTTATTTAAATGTTCCAAATCAGATTATCATGTTATTTCTCAGTTTATTGCATGAATTTCAGAACCCTAGCTATGTATTTCTTTAGTTCTTGAATTACACATGTTACGTCAGATATCTCAGTTATACATGCGTCAGTTATTAATGCATAATTATCAGATTAATTGTTGCATTCTTAGTTTGCATGTTCAGTTTTGAGCTATCCAGTATTTTACAGAAATTCAGTCATAACCAGTTAACCACTTAATTCATTGGGAGTAGCATAATATCGAGTTGGACTAGGGTTCATCGTACCCATATAGTCCCAGAACTACGAGCCACGTAGGTGTAAGTCCCCTCTGTGGGCAACATCAGTTTAGTGATCACGCCAGAATGTCTTTATACCTCTAGCCGGGTATATTGGGTCCTCTTGATGGGGTGTATACATCGGACTCCACGTTTAGCTCATGTGGTTTTATTGTCGGTTATTAGTAGCTCCCACAGTTCAGTCAGACTCTATTGCATGACCATATTTACAGTTCATTCAGTATTCAGTCAGCATGTTATAAATTGGTCAATGCATTCAGTTAGCTCAGTATTCAGTATCTATATCATGTTCAGATTGTTTCATTGTTTTATTGCTTTGTTCAGTTATATGTTCTTTTATCTTTACTCTATCTTGCATGTTCAGTACCTTTTAAGTACTGACGCATACGAGCGCTACATCTTCTTGTGATGTAGGTTCAGGTTCTCAACATCCAGATCACGCTTAGATCGATTCTTGATCTTTAGTTCAGCAACATCAGTGGTGAGTCCTCATTCTTTGAGGACTAGTGCCATGTTTATCTTTATTGCTTTTAGTCTTTAGTTTCAGTTTTGCTAGACCTAGTTGGGGCATGTCCCAACATTTCTAGTCAGTTTAGAGGCTTATTTCAGACATAGATAGATTCAACTTAGTATTGGGTTAATATCTTCCTTGGATTAAACTCATCAGTTTTCATTTATCTCAGTTATAGTATATGGGTATTCCCCATCTTTTCATCTTATTTATGATTTAGCTTCCACACAGTTTATATTATTCAGATTATAGTTAGTATGCTCATGATCATGCCAGCAGGGTTAGCTTGGAATCACTTGTGGTCCTAGGTCCCGTGTCCGCATCTCGGGGCGTGACAAAGTTAATTCAAAAATCGCTGAACAAATATTTGAATGCACAGAAGGGCACAAAGCAATCATGAAATTTTTGTATGAGCTTAACGCTATTCAATTAGAAATTACAGCCCTAACTGAATTAGAAGAGATTGCAGCCCAACAAAGAGAAAGCTATGAAGAAGCAGAGATAGTGAGTTAATCTTGGCTATAAGAACAAACTCAACTTCTAAAGTTTCACGAGTCTATCCGTGATGGTCTGACATACATGACAACCCAACTAATTGAAGGAAGAGTTGAGCTCACACAAGAAATAGATCAATTTAGTTCATATATTCATGACTTAGAGGTTCACTTGAACAAAAAGATTGAGCCGTCTGATGCTCAATTACCAATTGTCGTGAATGATGACCAACTAGTGGAGCAACAAGAGGAATTCCAACCATTCAACTATACCTTATTCTTTAATATCAATGTTGAGAAAGAGTACAAAAGGGAGGATGTTGTAAATAATGCTGATTTGGGGTTGAGGCAACTTGAATCTCATTCAAAACACTTTTCTATAAAATATGAACTAATGGATGAGAGTATTGATGAGGAACAAGACCCCTACATTCTAAGGTTTTTTAGTCCACGTAGACAAAACGATATTCCTCACTTAAGGGCCAAGAAGTGCAAGATGTGACATATATTACTTGGTTCGTTTATCTTTATACCACCCCTTGTGAGGAGCAGAAAAATTGATGCAAAGTTAGGGATAAAATTCATAAGTTCAAAGTGGAAAGAAAAGTGCTGAATTTATTTGTGTCGTGTCGTGACGTTAAATTATGCCCTTATTGGGAGGCAACCCAATTTATAGTGTAACTTTTTATTTTTTATTTTTATTTTTTATTATTATTATTTTATTTTTGTGTTGTTTTTACAGGTTTTGGAGAAGTCTGAGTATCCAAAATTTGGAGCTAAGGAGCACGTTTGAGCTTAAGTGTATGGTGACGACCCTTGATGAAAATTAAGAGAACATGCTACTAGCTAGGCCTAAAGGCTTCAGGGAGTTTTTATAACCCTTGATTTAAATTTAATTTGATGCTTTGGGGACATAGCATATTTTTAAGTGTGGGGGTGGAGGAATGAATTCCTAGTTTTTACTGTTTTATTGAGTCTTTTCTTTTTTAAGATGGGTTCCTTGGCTTTTGTTTTTGGTTCTTTTCCTGAGGATAGTCCCTTTGAACTGAGTGTCTTTTATTTTTTTTTAGGAATGAGTTTTCTTTTAATTATTTTTTTTAGAGAAAAGAAAAGACCCTTTTGAGTGGTGTGATATTTGCTATTTAGTTCTAATTTTTTAGTAGTACTTTCTTGTGAATGCTTGAAAAAAAAAAATGCAGACTCTTTGACACCTTATAAGCTCATGGTTGTGACTTTGTATATAATTTATTTTATTTTGTAGTTTGTTATGATCCCGTCTCTCTTAGAAGTGGAATTGATCCATCTTGATTGATACTTGTGTCATATGTGGTGAGAATTTGTTTATTTCATGTTTTGCATCTTAGTCTAGAAATTGCCCTGCATGTTATTGAAGCGAAATAAAAAGTGTTGCTTTGTTTAGGAGATGATAATAGGCTTTCTTTGATTTGTTTGGTAAATTTTAGCCTTTTCAGATATTATATCACTAGTTAGCCCTTTAGAGCCTGTAGCCTTTTGTTGGTAACCATATTTTTCCCTTGAATATTTTTGTTGAATCCCTAGTTTTTGCACCTTGCTTCCTTGAGTATTATAGCATAGACTTATTCTAATTATCAATTCTGAAGAAAAGGGATGGTTGAGTGTAAAAGGTGATCAATGATAGCTACAAGGTGTTTAAAAAGCCCTCTTTGAAAGAATGTGACATGAACCAGAAAAATGTTATCTTGATGATGGCCCTGGTCCTTCCAAGGATATTGTGCACCTTAACGCATGTAAAATACGTAAGTTTAGGGTGACTATTATGAAGGAAAACTTTTTTAAAAAAAAGAGAAAAAAAAAAGATTGAAGCATTCTTGAGATGATGTGAATTACTTGTAAAATAATTGTTGAAGAAAGGGCTGAAAATAAAGAGAAGAAAATAATGGGTGAAAAAGTCTTAAAGTGCAAAGTGCTTAAGGAAGTGTAAGTCACTATTATATAGTTTTCCTACCCGTCCCCTAGCCTACATTACAACTCGTTAAAGTCCTATTTGATTCTATTCGAGCATGCTTAATTAGTGAAGATGTACATAATGGGCAAGCATATGGTTCTTTGTGCATACATGTGAATTTTCTTTGTGAGTGTGAGAGTTGTTTTTTATATGAAGTCCTTAATTTATATTCAATCTTTGGAATTGAGTGTGTGGACTATTTCTTCTTGTGAGGGCACTTGTTTCATGATGGATAGGTGATTTTATTAACTTTCTTTGATGAGAGTACGGGAGCAAGCTTAAATTTGATGAGTTCAAACTCTTTCCTTGAGGTAGGAGGTTAGAGGTTTGTTGTTTATTTGGATGTCTTGCATAATGATTGAGAATTCTTGATGTTTTGAAATTGGTATATGACCTAATTGTTTGTATTAACCAAAGTGATGACAAACCTAATATGATTTATTTGAGATGAGCATTAATGCTTGCTCGAGGACGAGCAAAAGTTTAGTATGTAACCCAACTATATGTTCAACAATATTAAAATTTGTCTAAATCATACATGTGAATAAAACTTTATTCCAGATTCTTAATCATCCACTGATCAGTACTTATAACATTATTGTCTAGTATGTTAATTGAAAAAGATCAGGTAATTCAAAAATAAGGACTTCATAGTTGAAAAAGAAGGAAAAAAATAATTCTAATATTCAAAATATAGAAAGTGTTGATTTGAATATTGGTAATTCCGCCTTCACCAAAATAATATGAATCAACATCTTCATCACTGATTTTTTTTCCTTATTTACTTGTGTTATTTTGTTCAGAAAATTAAAGTTAATTAAATTTGAAATATATACTCCCTCCGTCCCATTTTATGTGGCAACATTTGACCGGGCAGGAAGTTTAAGAAATAAATGAAGACTTTGAAATGTTTACTAAATTGCCCTTTAAAAAGTAGACTATTTTTTCTCTCTCCTCATAAATGTATGGAGTATTATTTTAAGATTAAGTGAGACCAACAAGGATAAAAGAGGAATTGTACCTTTATAAACTTACCATATAAGGAAATGTGACATTCTTTTTGGGACTGACCAAAAAGGAAATAGTGCCACATAAAATGGGACGGAGGGAGTAGTAGATATTAAGACTAAGTCAAATGTAAATTACTATCTATTTAAGGAAGTACCATTATAGTTAGAAATTTAAAACTTTTCTTGATCAAGATGTGATTTAAAATACAAGACAAAGAAAATAAAAAAAAAATTACCAAAGAAAGTTATAATTAATGTATATAACCCAAAATAATATTTTTAAAAATTATATCCTCTAGATAATAAGCAGTTGGAAGGACTTCATATTTGAAAAATTGGAAAAAATAACTTCATAACTAGTATTTTAATTTAATATTCAAAAAATAGAAAATGGTGATTTGGATATTGGTATTTGCACCTTCACCAAAAAATCATGAATCAAAATCTTTACCACTAATTTTTTTTCCTTTTTAATTGCATTCTTTTGGTAAGAAAATCAAAGTTAACTAAAACTGAAATATATTGTAGATATTAAGACTAAGTCAATGATAAATTCCTATTTACCAAAGAAAGTTATAATTAATGTATCACCCAAAATAATATTTTTAAAATTATATCCTCCAGATAATAAGCAGTTGGAAGGACTTCATATTTGAAAAAGAAGGAAAAAATAACTTCATAACTAGTGTTTTAATTTAATATTCAAAAAATAGAAAATGGTGATTTGAATATTGGTATTCGCACCTTCACCAAAAAATCATGAATCAAAAGCTTCACCACTAATTTGTTTTCCTTATTTACTTGCATTCTTTTGATAAGAAAATCAAAGTTAACTAAATCTGAAATATATTATAGATATTAAGACTAAGTTAAAGATAAATTCCTATCTATTCAAGAAAGTATCATTATAGTTAGTATTTAAAACTTTTCTCGATTAGGATGTGATTTAAAATACAAGACAAAAGAAAATATAAAGAAAAAAAATTAGCAAGGAAAGTCATAATTAATGTATATAGCCCAAAACAATATTTTTAAAATTATATTTTCCAAATTATAAGAAGTTGGAAGGACTTCATGTTTGAAAAAGGAGGAAAAAAATTATTTCCTAACTAGTATTTTTAATTTAATATTCAAAAAATAGAAAAATGGTGATTTGAATATTGGTATTTGCACCTTCACCAAAAAATCATGAATCAAAATCTTCATTACTAAATATTTTTCCTTATTTACTTGCATATTTCTGGTCAAAAGCAAAGTTCACTAAATCTAGAATATATTTTGGATAGTAAAATTAAGTCAAATGTAAATTTCAATCTATTTAAGAAAGTACCATTATAGTTAGAAATTAAAAACTTTTCTCAATTAAGATGTGATTTAACCATGGTAAGGTTGAACCTCTACTAACCCTCTCCTTCTCCCTCAACTATAAAAGGTCAAATAAAGGGCTAGGCCAAACCTTAAGAAAATATATTTTACATTTACATTAAGAAAAACAAAGCCTTTTCTCCCTTTTCTTTTCTCTATTTTCAAAAGAAATGTTTTTAGCTATCAAATTACACATTCGTCTAGGGTTTGATCAACACGAACCAAAAGAAAAAAATTATATTGGGAATTTCAACAACTCACTCTATAGGTAAAGTTTTTTAATGAGATGCTTCTATGTTGTTTCATGCATGGCTTCATTCAGATTGTGGTAACTATTTTTCTTCCGTTATTTTTGTGATTTATGCTTTGATTTATATAAACATGTTATATATTTGTATGTGTGTTTGTGATCATGTAGTAATATCCCTTTCTTTTTTCTTTCACATCTATGTTGGTAGATGACTTTGGAATTCTAGAAATTTAGTTATCTTGCTGAATTTCTGTAGAATACTTTGGGTTTCTGAAGCTTTGATTGTGAGACTAATGTTTTAGATTTTGTGGTGAATGTTTTTACTGATAAGAAAAGTCCCATTTTGAAGTCTCTAACATTAAATTCTGTAACTTTTGTCAAAGAAAGTAAAGAAAGTAGATTGTTAGAATCATTTTAAAATCATTTAAAAATGTTTAAAAATGAAGGTATAGGATGTCTATTCAAGTTGTTGAATTTTTAGTTAATTTCCGAATATAGAGAATTCATACCATCAACCCTAACTCATTTGTCTTGAGTCTTTCTCCCCCCCTCCCTCCTTCCCCTCCCCACTCACAATTAGATCACAGGAGAAGGGTATTACCACACCAAATTAATGTTTGGGGTGGTCTTGATATCGAGGATCTAAGGGTCTTTAACATGACACTTTATGAAATATGGTTATGGAGATTTGGGGTAGTGGTAAATTGATGCAAAGTTGATGATGAGGAAAAAACATTGATGACCCAGTGAGCCTATTGGTGTGATATTGAGTGCCACAAAGACCATTTTGTTGTTGCAGAAATCATAATTTTTGTTTAAATTCTTTAAGAATGAACAAACGAGAAGCAAATGGGATTTCTTATACAGTAGTGGTCCCATGAAATAGCCGGTGCACATTCAATGGTCAAAATCTTGATAGTAGTATCTCTCTTTTCCATGCTAATGTGAGTGATTATTTATTGCGTTCTCGAAAAACACGATAACATTAATTGTTTTACCTAATCGGTGATTTCTATTTAATCTTTGCTTTTGGTATATGCAACTATCGATTCTCGAGAAAAGAATGTGGTAATGTATTGATCATGAAGGAATCCGTCAACCTACTAGAGGATCATACATTTCAACGTCTGAAAAGTATTCAATCCCATTTCCACTGCCCATTGCAAAGATACTTTCCTTCAATGTAACTCCAGATAAGTTACTGTTTCTCTTCTTCAAACCTAGATGCACAAGAATAGAGTGGAATCCCAAGTTGTATCATACTCTTCCAAATTTGCCACCAAATACATAAAGTTCTCTACTCAGATTTGAAATTGCGAAATATGATCGAAATGAACGCATTGACTCAAGTGACTTTAAAACATCATTCAAAGGTGAGTACATGTCCAAGCCCGATAGCCACTTATTACCATCATATCCTTCGGGTACTGCTAGGATGATTAACTCATCACTCACTATATTGTCTGACCCAATCACATTTTCACTTATCATGTGTTCGAGAAGGATTTGTGGACTCCAACATCAAACATCCACTTTAGAAAGTAGATGTTTGATGTTGGAGTCAACAAATCCTTCTCGAACATATGATAGTGAAAATATGATTGGGTCAAACAATATAGTGTGTGATGAGTAAATCATCCTAGCAGTAGCTGGTGGGTATAATGGTAATAAGTGGCTATCGGGCTTGGACTTGTACTCACCTTTGAATGATGTTTTAAAGTCACTTAAGCCAATGAGTTCATTTCGATCATATTTCGCAATTTCAAATCTGAGTAGAGAACTTTATGTATTTGGTGACAATTTTTGAAGAATATGGTACAACACAGGATGCCACTCTATTCTTGTGCATCCAGGTTTGAAGAAGAGAAACAATAACTTATCTGGAGTTACATTGATGGAAAAGATCTTTGCAATGGGCGGTGGAAATGGGCCTGAATTGAATGCTTTTCAGAAGTTGAAATGTATGATCCTCTAGTAGGTTGACGGATTCCTTCATGATCCATTCATTACCACATTCTTTTCTAAAGAATTGATAGTTGCATATACCAAAAGCAAAGCTTAAATAGAAATCACTGATTAGGTAAAACAATTAATGTTGTCGTGGATTTCAAGAACACAATAACTAACCACTCACATTAGCATGGAAAAGAGAGAGATACTACTATCAAGATTTTGACCCTTGAAAATGTGCACCGGCTATTTCATGGGACCACTACTGAATAAGAAATCCCATTTTCTCCTTGTTTGTTCATTCTTAAAGAATTTAAACAAACATTGTGATTTATGCAACAACAAGATGGTCTTTGTGGCACTCAATGTCACACGAATAGGCTCACTAGGGTCATCAATGTTTAATTGTGATCCACTACAATTAAAGTCATTATCTTATTTTTTCCCAAAAAATTTCAATACAATTATTAGCATCAGAAAATCTCAAAAATAATCTTAAACTATTGCAATTCCAATGGCAAGAGAGCCACACGAGAAGAGACCTCACCATTGCTCACTACATTCTTTACTAGAGAATGAATTGTTTCATATACTAAAACAAGTTATCATGCTCACTCCACTTTATGGACACATATACATGAGCACCAGATCTACGCAGAACAAGGCTAGAACCGACCAACTTTTGCTAACAGAAGGGTGCCTCTATTACCTGCCTTAATCAGCCTTCCTCAAACTCGTTCATTCCAGCTAGGACGACAACTTTGATTTTTCGTCTCCGTAAGTTAAAAAAGCATTCTTTAAACGTGATACTCCTAACTGAAATGTTAAATTACTAAATGATCCCTATCCTATTAAATTAATTTATTTTTAAAAAAAATCCTTAAAATATTTTAAGATAGATGCTCATTTTATGTGACGATCTCATTATATATATATATATATATATTCAATTAATATTTAAAGAGTAATTTTTCTATAAAAGGGCTCGATAGATTAACAAAAAACGAAACAACTACACTACATAAACAAGTTGCTTTGTAAAAAAAAAAACATTAGAGTAAGTAGACATGGAGACACGACTACATAGACAGATTTGTTGAGGATTTGATAATAATGTCAAATTTACAGAAATTACAAAGAGTACCAATATATTATCAAGTAAGTATATATGTTTATCCCAAGAATTGAACGTGTACCCTTCAATGAAGAAGATATTAAATTCTCCTGTAAAAAACAATTGTTTCTACATTTATGTTTTAGAATGACGATAAATATAGACTATGTTAAAAAATCCGCGACAACCAGTGGGCCAGAAATATTAAAACAAACCAAAGCAGATGAAAGTAAGTTACACCAGAAATATCATCTATAAGGAAATATGAGGTGAGATACGTTTCATTATATATTTGTACCTCATACAATATTATATATAAAAGATCTAATTTATCTAATAAAATTTTGATGGTGTGATGTTGAATGCCACAAAGACCATCTGATTATCGGAGAAACCACAACGTTGTTTGAATTCTCAAGGAGCCAATGGGATTTCTTGTCTTATTGTTGTCCCATGCAACAAATGGTCAACATTTTCAATGGTCAAAATCTTGATAGTAGTATTTCTATGTTTCGTGCAAATGTGAGTGATTAATTATTGTGTTTTATAGAAACATAATAACATTAGTTTAAAATGTTGTTCATGAGAAGTTTTATGTTGAAGTTGATATTTACGGTTTTCTTTCCGTAGAGCCCTCAACTGATGATGAAATAATAAGGAAATACTACATAACTCTGACTCCATAGAAAGATGCAAAGTTTGTGATGTTGAGTGCCACAAATTTACTACAACAAATATGATATATAGCTACGAAATTATTAGCTACGACATGAAATTTGTCACCAATGGTTCACCTATAACATCCGACAATTTGAAGTGGCTTAGAAGAAGCTTGAAATTGGAAAGTAGTCATTTTTGGAAAAAATTTAAAAATCTGGAAATTTGGCTAAGTGTGGAAATCAGTGAGTTTTTGGCCAACTTTGAGTAGTCATAACTCCTAGCTCAGGATGAGTTAGGAGTAGTTCCAGTTTTGGTTGTGAAGCTTGTGGATCAATCTTTCCAACGCCACTGAGTTTGCTCAATTCCGAGTTCGTATGAGGGAGTTACGCCCTTTAGAAGATGGGCANAGCAACAAAATTTCAAATTTAATTGTGACCTTAGTTTTTGTCACTAATAGTTCAAACAATTAGTGACAATTATATTATTGTCTCTATTAATCTATAATTTAATCACAATAAAATTTTGTCACAAAAAAAAAAGATTAAATGTCTATGACTTAAATTTTGTGGTTAATTAATAAAATGAATGGATACAAAAAAAATTGTGGTTATAAATTAAAATATCATGAATAATAGACACATTTAATTCAAATATAGTAAAAATCAAAATTTTGTCTGTCCATAAACAATAACCATACAAACATTTTTTAGTGAAAATCTGAAGTTATATTCTACACAAGCATCATACCAATATTATGTAATTAAAAAAATATTTTAACACCGAAAAAGTTAGAAGCAAAGTTCCCAAATCATCAAAAGCCTCGATAAGTTTGTAAATATTTTATCAATAGATACTAGAGCCAGTGTAAGCACCAATATATATTACTCTATTAATTTTAATTTATATGGTACAAATAGAATTAAAAGACTTGATCAAATTTTGATATGATTTTTAAATATTTTAAAATGTTATTATTGTAATTTATAGTACTTTTAACGTAATTTTCAAATAATATGTTACTCACTTTGTCCTAATTTACGTGGCACATGAGAAACTTTGAGAGTCAACCAAATTTTTAATATGATTTTAAAATATTTTAAGTTGTTAATTATTGTGATTTATAATATTTTTAAGTAATGTAATTTTTAAATAAATATGGTACACTCTGTGTCAAAATTTTTATGTTGCACATGAGAAATTTTGAGAATTAACCAAATTATAATATGTTTTTTAAAAAAATAATAATAATTAAAAAAAAATTAAATTAATATATATATATATATATATATATATATATATATAAATTGTTAATTATTGTAATTTAAATTACTCTTAACGTAATTTTCAAATAATATATGTTATTCCATCTATATTTCGAGAGTTGATCTAAATTTTGATATGTTTTTTAAATATTTTATTTTATTAATTATTATAATTTATAATATATTTTTTTTAGTAATTTATAACTATAAAATATACTAAAAAGGGAAATAAGAGACAAATACATTAAAACAGATAAATTATTAAATATAAATAGGGGAGAAGGGCAGTAATTTATAAATGCATAACATACTAAAAAGGGACGTAAGACAAATAAATTAAAACGGAGAAATAGTTAAATATAAATAGAGGAAAGGGCAAATTGATCAATTGACTGACTGACCCTAAGCTCCTCTATTGGCAATGACCCCTACTATTTCTGATGCAGAATGTCAGAGAGTAAGGATCAGGGTTCTCTCTAGATGAGCCATCACTATTCTAATGTGCACCTCGTTGGTTTGTAGATTTCCAACTTTTGTATTATAAGTGGCCAAATGTTAGAGATCTTTGTTATCCATGGGAACCTCGTTCTAGCCAAGAGACAGAGGTTCTGATTTATGTCATTAATAACTCTGCTTCTTGATATTGAACCTTCTTGGAAAATGATATTTCTTTCTTCCATAGATACCATATAATGATGGCTAGGGAAGCCAGATATAGTGGCTTCAGTTAATTAGGAGAATAGTAAGCTTTCCACCATTGTGTTGCAACTTGATTTAACTAAATAAATGAGCCCTTAAGCTGCTGTAGCAAAGTGTGTTCAGATGCTCTTAGCATAATCTCTTGTTAAGAACAAATGTAGCATAGTTTCCTGTTGATAGATCTCACAACACCTGCACCATTCTTGCTTAACAAATTCTTGCTTAACACATCGCCCAAGGAAAAAGACCTTGTGAGATCACTGATAAAATCCATCACACGCACCAAAAGTCCAAACTAGTGTGAAAGAGTTGACAGTACTCATCAACAAGAATTATACAACGCAAGACCATGATCTGCTAGCAAGTTTGCTTTGAAGAACTCAAATAAGAGACTTATTATACTGCATATAGAATCAAAGGTGATAGAGTTCTTGAATATGAATTACCGGTGAAAGGTTAAGGAATGGAGAGAAATGTACATTATGTCATTGGTATAGAAAGTTACATGAATGGAGGATAGTTCAACATTTTCATGAACTATATATGCAGCTTAGTCAATATTACATGAACTAGTGATGAAAGTAGAAGGAATGAAGCTCTATTATGTGTAAGTTTGAAACCAGAACCCTCCTAACTAGTAGCCTCAAAACCACCAATGTTTTTATCATCCAACTTAAGATATGTGAATCGAATCACCTGAAGTCAAACTTTGTTGCAACAAGTCCAAAAAGACACTAGTTATACAGAATTTAAGGGTTATATGAACAGATGTTATCAAACCCCATATACTGCCCTTTCTTGGTTTTTCTAATCGTATCATATAAAAGATAAAATAGCTATACCATTCTTGCATAACACATCGCCCACTGATAATTTTCTCTTTCATACTATCCATAAATACAAAGATAATTTATAAGGTAGACTAGTAACACCCATTTTACTAAAAACCCATTGTTGCTCCTCTTTCTTGTTGAAGGATTAAGAATGATATTTTTCATTTGTTGAATTATGAGTAATTATAAGTAGATTTATTTAGTGAATTAATTATGATCAAGATGTTAGGTCCTAGTCTTGAACTGCATTAAGTAATTTTATTGCAGCAAATGTTTGGTAGGGTTCTAGATTTTTTTACTTGTATGGTACTTCATATAGAATTAAGGCTTTGAAAGTTGATATATTTGTTTGAATTCTTGAGTTGAACTAGTAATCGTTATTGGGGCTGACAAAAGATCTACAATAAATAAATGGACGAAATAGTGTTAATGTAGTAGGTGAGAATTGAATCAAGACTACTTGAAAGCTAAATATCGCCACATTTTTGGTACTTGGGAAGAAATCTCCACGTATTTGTCTTAGTTAAGGAGTAATATTTAGTAGTCAAGTATTAGACATATTAACTTTTATTAAGGAGTTGTATGATCATGGGTGTTTTATTATTCTATTTTAAATTTATGCAATTTTAAATTCAAATATAATATAAATATGAAATAATTAAATGTCATCAAATGTTTTTCATTAGTGGCAAACGATTTTAACTTTTTGCGATTACTATATCAAACTTTTCAAGACATTTTCATCACAAATTAAATTAGTTTGTCATAAATTGAATACATTTAGTGACAATATATTTGTTCCCTCCTTATCGAATATGAATTAATTTTATATTTTATGACAATTGTAATTATTACTAATCATGACGATTTATAGTGACAATTTTATGTTGTCAATAAAAATTCATAATTTTAGTGACAAGATGATATATTTAACTACAAAATTGTTAATCTTCATTAGTGTGATAAATTTGTCACTAATTTATACATTTAAGGACGAAATACTTTTTTTATATAAAAGGTAGTCATTAGTGACGAAATTTCTTTTGTTCTACTACGAAATATATAGAACTTTAGAGATAATTGGTACCGTCACTAATTGAACTAAATAATTAGTGATCAAATAGTTTTGTCGGTGTTAATAATGTTTTTAGTGACAAAATTATACTTTCAACTACAATAACATACACTTTTTATGACAATCAAATTCGTCACAAATGCTATGCATTTTGTGACGATTTTTTTGTTTTGTAGTTAATGGAACTTCTTTAGCGATGAAGCACTAAATCGTCTTTATATACATTTAGTGACGCACCTTTAGTGACGACTGACTGACGAAATATTTTGTGACAAATATGCTTTATAAATGACGAAATAATTTGTCCCTAATAATCAAATTTGTTGTAGTGGCCCATCTGGTTATCGGAGAAACCACAATGTTTATTTGAATTCTTCAAGAATGAACAACTAAGGAACCAATGGGATTTCTTGTCCAATACTGGTTCCATGCAATAGATGGTCCACATTTTCAAGGGTCAAAATCTTGATAATAGTATCTCTCTCCTTTCTGTGCTAATGTGAGTGATTAATTATTGTGTTCTTTAGAAACATGACAACATTAGTATAAATGTTGTTCATGAGAAGAAGTTTTATGGTGAAGTGGATATTTACGGTTTCCTTTCCGTAGAGCCCTCAGCTGATGATGATACAATAAAGAAATACTACTCTGACTCCACAGAGAGATGCAAAGTTGATGATGAGGAAAAACATTGATGATCCTAGTGAGCCTGTTGGTGTGATGTTGTGCCACAAAGACCATCTGGTTATCGGAGAAACCACAATGTTTATTTGAATTCTTCAAGAATTGACAAACGAGGAGCCAATGGGATTTCTTGTCCAGTACTGGTTCCATGTAATAGCTGGTGTACATTTTCAAAGGTCAAAATCTTGATAGTAGTATCTCTCTCTTTTCCGTGCTAATGTGAGTGATTTATTGTGTTTTCTAGAAACATGACAACATTAGTATAAAATGTTGATCATGACAAAACGTTTTATGGTGAAGTGGATATTTACGGTTTCCTTTCCGTAGAGCCCTCAGCTGATGATGAAACAATAGGGAAATACTACTCTGACTCCACAGAGAGATGCAAAGTTGATGATGACAAAAAACATTGATGACCCTAGTGAGCCTATTGGTGTGATATTAAGTGCCACAAAGACCATCTTGTTGTTGGAGAAATCACAATGTTTGTTTGAATTCTTCAAGAATGACAGTCACCGCATTCTGACTGGGACGAGGATCCTGACTGATCACCGCGTTCACCATCAGTAGAACCACTTACACCTAATGAAAGCTCCAACGATCAACCCAATCTCAATGCTGAGTCCCCTGCTGCTTCTCCTGTGGAACCGGTGTATCTGTTGCCAGATTTGAATCTTCCCCCACCAGAAGAGGAAGAGGAGGATGAGGAGTAGTACTGAATCGTGTTTATTATGAACCAGTTCATCTTTTATTATGTCTGTTTTATTTATAATTAGGATCAAATAATCTAGCAATGATCTTTGTGATTGCTTATCTAGTAGTGGTCCCATGCAATAGCTGATGCACATTTTCAAGGGTCAAAATCTTGATAGTAGTATCTCTCTCTTTTCCATGCTAATGTGAGAAGAATGTGGTAATGAATGGATTGTGAAGGGAAAACATCAGATTTTGTGACTGTATAGTTTTCCAGCTCCTCTTTCAAATTGAAACTGCTCAATTTTAGTTTGAAGACCAAGTCCATCCTGCAAAGACTTTGAATCTGGGACGGTATATCAGTCTCACTTTTGGACAATTGGTTAACCAACTTGTGAGCAGAAATATCAAGAAGTTTTTCCGCAACCCTATTAAACAGGACCAAAATAGTCATCCCACCATTATCCGTGACCTTAATGTGTATCTTAAACCTGTGTGTGCGTAAAACGTTAGTGTTCCTTTGAATGTAAGTTGTGGCTACAATGTTGATTTCTTGCTTACATAACCAACGGTAAGTCGCATTGTTTGTTGCACTTCTGGCATGTGTAGACACCATTTGAAGATTCAACTTTCTTGTTGCACAAGTTACAGGAAATGTAATACCAATCAAAGAAGTTCTCTATTCCAGTGATCTGCCCTGGTGCTTTTGGTGTGAAGGGTTACTTACCTCTGTGTCGGAACTCCAGTCAGAATCTACTAACTCTGCAACAGTCATCCTGTTTTCAAACATAGCTTGTGCAATGGGAACGTTACTTGCGTTTGCACTCGCAATAGTTTGTACATCAACTGACTTTTTTGAGAACTTATGAAGCAAGGAGGTGATGTTGTCCATTTTAAGATTACCATAAATTTTGCTTGCTGCGGTGGTGGCAAAAGTCAGTTCACCTTTTATGAAACAAACCACAATTGAATGTCAGAAGGTCCTATATATGTGACCATTAAAATGTTCCAGTATGTTCAGAATAAGTAGATACCTCTGAATTCTTTTAGCGTTGTAGCAGTAACTATGACAATGTCTGGGTCCGAAGTGGTTGGGATATACATAGGGGTAAAATGATTCGCCATGGTCCTCCCACAAAGTTATTCTTGCTTTGATAGTCATGTCCTCCCTAAAAGAGAATTCTAATTTATTACTCTGTGAATCAATATGATTTTCTATGCTGCTACTTTGGGATGAATGAATATGAATGTAATGTAAATGAGATAAGAATATTACAGATCAGTAAGAATGTGTATGTCACGTTTTTTCCACTTTGAACCCACACTCTCTAGATCACCGATTCCACATAAGCATTCAACCACATCTACAAGTTAAGGAGGGAATTATTCATTGTATACGTTGAAGACCGTGTGTAACATAAATGACAGGAATGAATATACCTGATAAGATGTTGTTGTTGACCCTTGAGCGAATCATTTCTGGTTTAATAAACTGGAACCCAGTTTATTCAACCAGAAATGATTCGCTCAAGGGTGGTTGAATAAACTGGAACCCATTTAGAGGGATATGAACAATATCATCCGGTAGTTTTTGGATGGCAGTTATCCTCAAGAATGTTATTTTAAAGTTCGACTGCACTGGTCTGTAGTCACCAAGTATTTCTGAAACTTCGAAGTTTCTAATAATGATTACAGATCCTTCACTCAACTTATCGCGGAACTTGTTAACTTGATTCATCCAGATTACTGCGTGCATCAAAGTTCCCTGATAGAAGTAAATGTGTAACAGAGTTTGTAATAAGCAAATTCACAATGGTGTATAAATTGAATAAGAAGGATGCATTACCTTTTCATCAATAATTATCATGTCCAGGCTTATCATGTCTGGGCTTCGCTTGTAATTAATAAATTCCCACATCCTGCAGACTTTGTACCCTAATCAACCAGTCATCGCGGAGTAGCATCCAAATCCGAAAGAAGTGAATATGCCATATTCAATTTTTTTTCCAGATAGTAGAAGAATAATTGTGACTTTAGTAGGCAAGTCAGAAAGAAGTGATGGAGAATGGGTGTATCGAAGGTTGCAAGCCATTTTATAGACCATTCTGTAGATTTGAATGAGGTTGGCACCCTTGGCAATGAGGCGTAACGACTGGTTGTGTCCAACTGTTAAGAGGCTCGTTCCACATATAACAAAGGGAAATTAGAACGGCAGCCCGTTTGGGTTGAAGAGAAGTTTGATGTGGGGGTTCTTAAAGGGAAGGGCATTTTTGGGAATATATTAAAGTAAAAGGGTTTTTCTGGATGGTGGTGCTGCCACATAGGCGGCACTAAGATTTTCTTTTATATATATGATGATATGATATGATTCTAGAAACATGACAACATTAGTATAAAATGTTGTTTATGAGAAGAAGTTTTATGGTAATGTGGATATTTACGGTTTCCTTTCTGTAGAGCCCTCAGCTGATTCTGAAACAATAAGGAAACTCCACAGAGAGTTTCAAAGTTGATGATGAGGAAAAACATTGATGACCCTAGTGAGCCTATTGGTGTGTTATTGCGTGCCAGAAAGACCATCTCGTTGTTGGAGAAATCACAATGTTTGTTTGAATTCTTCAAGAATGTTAGTCTCCGCGTTCTGACTGGGACGAGGATTCTGACTGATCACCACGTTCACCATCAGCAGAACCGCTTACACCTGATGAAAGCTCCAACGATCAACCCGATCTCAACGCTGAGTCCCCTGCTGCTTCTCCTGTGGAACCGGTGTATCTGTTGCAAGATTTGAATCTTCCCCTACCAGAAGAGGAAGAGGAGGATGAGTAGTAGTACTGAATCGTGTTTATTATGAACCGGTTCAACTTTTATTATCTCTGTTTTATTTATAATAATAATTAATCAGAAGGATTAAGTAGGATCAAACAAACTAGCAATGATCTTTGTTGTACCATACTCTTCCAAATTTGCCACCAAATACATAAAGTTCTCTACTCAAATTTGAAATTGTGAAATATGATCGAAATGAACTCATTGGCTTAACCGACTTTAAAACATCATTCGAAGGTGAGTACAAGTCCAAGGTTGATTGCCACTTATTACCATCATATCCTCCAGCTACTGCTACGATGATTGACTCATCACGCACTATATTGTCTGACCCAAGCACATTTTCACTATCATGTGTACGACAAAGATTTGTGGACTCCAACATCAAACATCTACTTTTTAACAGTTTAATTTCTTCTTGTGCATTAGCCTGAATTCCATGTGAAGACAAGGAAATAAAAAAGGGGGAAAACATCATATTTTCACTTCTGCATGTATTCAAGTAGGCATGGATAAGTTGACACAGCATGTATTCAGGAGAGGATTGGTTCCACATGTTCTGATTATTTTTTTCATTTGTATTTAGTAATGTCATCAATGATGAAGCGAGAAATAATGGAAGCACTACACCAAAAATGATCTTTAGCAGCAATTAATTAACAACAATAGCTTAATTGCCGCTAAATATGTACTTTTAGCGACAACTGACACTCTTTGTAAATGTTCCTAAAGCCTTTAACGACAATAACAATAAACTAATGCCGGTAAAGGCTTTAGCACTATTTGTTAATGTGTGTATTTTTTGCCGCTAAAAATTGTTTTTGTTGTAGTGAAGAAGCAAGGGCATATTTCATTCTTATGAATCCAAAAACTCAAGAATGTGGACAATATGTGTATAGGCACCAAATAGAAGCAATTCCCAAACCAAAACATGAGTGTAATAATTCAATTGATGTAATGGATAATAAACCTTTTGTTGATAAGAAAATTCAAGGCAAAAAGGGACCTTAAATAGACAAAAACTATTATTAACAGAGCCCATCTATTACTCCTAATTATTCTGATCTAAACTGACTCCACTAATCATGTAACCTAAAGACTAGGAAACAAATTATTTGACTCCTAAACAATAGCAACTAACAAACTACTACCCCACAAATTAGTTAGTTACCAAGGAACATTGTATAGGTAAAATTCAGTAAGTTTATGTCAAAGAATAAGGTCATTGCAATAATTTGAGATCCATAAATTGGTATACATACTTAGCAACGTTTACCTCATATAAAACTATAAAACTAAATAAAATCTCGACTTATTGTCTCATTTAATTTACAACTGAACCTTGATATATAAATGTTAATAGCATAATGTTCTCAACAAAACTACTAATAATTGTTAAAGAAAACTCACCAATTTCAGCTACAATGGTGACATAGTGTGATAAATAGATATGATTGGTGAAGATATACAATTTGACACGGCTTGTCATACATTGTTCTTTTGGTCTTCATCTTTATGATATTCTTGTTTTTGATTTATAACACATTATCAACACGAAAGTACACTACTAAATTCTAATTGTACAACCAAGTAAGTTTGGATTTCTCTATTTTATCAAAGGCATTTCATATTTTTTTAAGATGTATATTCTTATTTTTATACATCTAGTGACAAACCTGTTTGTGTGAAATAGGTGAATATTTGGGGAAACCAACTGACAAAGTTGATATACTGCCAAAGACATTATTTGAGGATAAGACGGTGGATTCAAGTTCCATCACAGTGATCACGCCAACAAGATAAGATATCAAATTGAAAGTCTTGAAGCACCATGATATTATAAGATATTAGGTTCAAGTCTCATCGATATATTGATAAAACATTAGGTTTATGTCTTAATGCAACATAGTGATGATATAATGATGACTAAGACATAATATTCTTTCAACGAAAAGTCAAGAAATCAATTTCACTTAATTTGCTCCATTCCATGATGAAAATGTGGTAATCATATATTATTATAAGTGGGAAGCTCCAACATTCAAAGTTGGATTATCATTTTACCCCTCCACTAAATCAAAATAAAATTAATTAATTTATTAAATACTAATATTTTAATTACATGATGGTGGAATATGAAGTCCAACTATTACATTTTAATAATGAATGACTCTTACAATTCAGTGACTCTTTGAATTTTGAAACCAAAATAAAATTTATGTATCATGATTCAATGTGTTGCATTAATGTGGTAGGTGAAAAGACAACTAAATATCAGTATAAATACCAGTAAATTACTTCCTAAATCATCATATTCTTTTCTTTTATTTTCTATCATTTACTGTTTTGTTTTCTTCTTCCTAGATAATGATATAGATACATGTCGTCAAGAAACTAACAGAGGAAAAGAACAGATAGCTTCATTATGAAATTTAAAAGAGAATCTTTCTTACAATATAGTTCAAGTGTTAAGCTTAAAATATAAGATATGACCTATATATTTCTTTAGATCTTTTTTTATGTTAGCTTATGATTTTAAGTTTTTCTTTTCCATTTTGGAGTTAAGGTATGTTGTCCAAAATAAATTTAATATGCAACCCATATTTTATGTAATTTTGTATCATTTTGCATTGTTATGGAATTTATTTCTTTGATTTTGTATTATTATTCTTTCAAGTGCTACTTAATTGATAAAACCTCTATTAATACATGATGAGTTTGATAATACTTGAATTGTTTATGTAATATGTTTTTGTTTAAATACAAGCAATTTAAATAAAGATTGCTAAAAGATTATTACTTTGAATGAAAGATTTTGATTGTGTTACTTTGTCGTCTATCTAACATAGTGTTGCAAACACATACATATATTGTTCATTTTCACCCCTTTTGTTTTATTTTTTATTTTTCTACAATTTATACAATATGAGATTTAACAATTTAATTTTGAAATAAAAATTAGAGCTATATTTACATTTATACGACACTAAGCCTAATAGTTTTCTTAAATATAAGCATTCTATATTTACTATAGCTTTCCGTAGTGTTAAAATTCAAATGGTTGGTATGATGACAATTTTGCTTTTGGACATTTTGGTTGTTTCTTTATGAATTCCTTCGACCCTTAATTGTTCCTACTAAAAACTATCCTCAAATTAAAATCATGTAAAAATTATTATTAGAATGAAGTAATTAAGCTTCATTTTGTTTAGATTTTAGTAACATAAGTCAAGAAGATCATTCTATTAAAAGTGGAAAGAGTCTAAGTCAAAAGTTGAATTACTAAAATGTTTTTTAAAAGTACATTTATCATTTTATTTTTAAAAAAAAAATTAATTGTCTATTAAATTTAGTTGGAAAGACCTTTCATCTACCTTTAGACCTGTACAAATTCTATGAACTTTTTATTTACAAGTTTAATATGTGTCATGTATTTATTTTCTTCACTTTCAGCTTCCAAGCGTTTAAACATATCATATTCTTTATCAAATTATATATACCTTATTCAATATTTAATTGATGCAAATTAAATATTCAATATATATATATATATAATATGCCTTAGGTAAAGTTACACATTATAATTCTCCTTTTATAGGTCTTAATCAAATTTACAAAAAATAAATAAATTAAAAATACACATGACACTAAAAACATAATTATACCAAAGGTATTTTTAATTGGTTAGGAGATACTACAAACATATGTTTCTTTTTCTCTACTCCATTCTACTTGAACGTTGGTATTTAAAAATGTGTGGATGTTGAAGCCGCTAGAACTTCTCAAGTTCCAAATTATCTAGCAAAATAAGTTAATCTAGGCATTGTGTGATAATAAGAAACACACAACAAATAGCTATCAATATAACTAGTGTGCATGCTGAAGCCGGTGGAACTTCCCAAGTTCCAAATTATCTAGCCAAATAAGTACATCTAGGCATTGTTTGATAATAAGAACATCATAGCAGATGGCTATCAATATAACTAGAGTGGATGTTGAAGCTGTTGGAACTTCCCAAGTTCCAAATTATCTAGCCAAATAAGTACATCTTGGCATTATGTGATAACAAGAACAACATAACAAATGCATATCAATATAACTAGTGTGGATTTTGAAGGCCACTGGAACTTCCCAATATCCAAATTCTCGAACCAAATAAGTACATCTAGGCATTGTGTGATAACAAGAACAGCATAGCAGATGACTATCAATATCACTAGTGTGGATGCTCAAGCCGCTGGAACTTACCAACTCGCAAATTATTTAGCCAAATAAGTACATCTAGACATTGTGTGATAACAAGAACAACATAGCATATGGATATTAATATAAATAGTGTGGATGATAAAGCTATTGGAACTTCCCGAGTTCCAAATTATCTAGCAAATTAAGTGCATCTAGGCATTGTGTGATAACAAGAACAACATAACACATGGCTATCCATATGACTAGTATGGATGTTGATACCACAGGAACTTCCCAAGATCCAAATTATCTAGCAAAATAAGTACATCTAGCCAATGTGTGATAACAAGAACAACATAATAGATGGTTATCAATATAATTTGTGTGGATGCTGAAGCCGCTTGAACTTCCCAAGTTCCAAATTATCTAGCCAAATTAAAGCATCAAGGCATTGTGTGATAACAAGAACAACATACAGATAGTTATCAATATAACTATTGTGGATGCTGAAGCCGCTGGAACTGCCCTAGTTTCAATTTATCCAGCCAAATAAGTACATCTATGCATTGTGTGATAACAAGAACATCAAAGCAGATGGCTATCAATATAACTAATGCAGCTATTGAAGCTGCTGGAAGTTCCCAAGTTCCAAATTATCTAGCCAAATAAGTACATCTAGGCATTGTGTGATAATAAAAAAACACACCAAATATCTATAAATATAACTAGTGTGCATGCTGAAGTCGGTGGAACTTCCCAAGTTCCAAATTTTCTAACCAAATAAATACATCTAGGCTTTGTGTGAAAACAAGAACAGCATATCAGATGGCTATCGATATAACTAGTGCAGATGCTGAAGCTGTTGGAACTTCCCAAGTTCCAAATTATCTATCAAAATAAGTATATCTAGGCATTGTGTGATAATAAGAACAACAAAGCAGATGGCTATCAATATAACTAGTGCACATGTTAAAGCTTCTGGAACTTCCCAAGTTCCAAATTATCTAGCCACATAAGTACATCTAGGCATTGTGTGATAACAAGAACAACATAGCAGATGGCTATCAATATAACTAGTGCAAATGCTGAAGCTGCTGGAACTTCCCAAGTTCCAAATTATCTAGCCAAATAAGTACATCTAGGCATTATGTGATAACAAGAACATCATAGCAGATGGCTATCAATATAACTACTGCAGATGCTGAAGGTGCAGGAACTTCCTAAGTTCCAAATTATCTAGCAAAATAAGTACATCTAGGCATTGTGTGATAACAAGAACAGCAGCGCATATGGCTATCATTATAACTATGCAGATGCTGAAGGTGCTGGAACTTCCCAAGATCCAAATTATCTAGCCAAATAAGTATATCTAGGCATTGTGAGATAACAAGAACAATAAACCAAATGGCTATCAATATAACTAGTGCAAATGCTGAAGCTGGTGGAGGTTCCCAAGGTCCAAATTATCTAGCCAAATAAGTACATCTATGCATTATGTGATAACAAGAACAACAAAGCAGTTGGCTATCAATATAACTAGTCAGATGTTGAAACTGCTGGAACTTCCCAAGTTCCAAATTATCTAGCCAAATAAGTACATCTAGGCATTGTGTGATAACAAGAACAACAAAGTAGATGGCTATCAATATAACTAGGGCAAATGCTGAAGCTAGTGGAAGTTCCCAAGTTCCAAAATATCTAGCCATATAAGTACATCTATGCATTGTGTGATAGCAAGAACATCAAAGCAGATGGCTATGAATATAACTAGTGCAAAACTGCTGGAACTTCCCAAGTTCCAAATTATCTAGCCAAATAAGTACATCTAGGCATTGTGTGATAACAAGAACAGCAAAGCAGATGGCTATCAATATAACTAGTGCAGATGGTGAAGCTGGTAGAACATCCCAAGTTCCAAATTATCTAGCAAAATAAGTACATCTAGGCATTGTGTGATAACAGGAACAACAAAGCAAATGTCTATCAATATAACTAGTGCAGATGCTGAAGCTGCTGGAACTTCCCAAGTTCCAAATTATCTAGCCAATTAAGTACATCTAGGCATTGTGTGATAACAAGAACATCAAAGCAGATGGCTATCAATATAACTAGTGTAGATACTGAAGCTACTGGAACTTCCCAAGTTCCAAATTATCTAGCCAAATAAGTCCATCTTGACATTGTGTGATAACAAGAACAACATAGCAAATGGCTCTCAATATAACTAGTGCAGATGTTGAAGTTGGTGGAACTTCTCAAGTTCCAAATTATCTAGCAAAATAAGTACATCTACGCATTGTGTGATAACAAGAACAATAAAGCAGATGTCTATCAATATAACTAGTGCAGATGCTGAACCTGCTGGAACTTCCCAAGTTCCAAATTATCTAGCCAATTAAGTACATCTAGGCATTGTGTGATAACAAGAACATCAAAGCAGATTGCTATCAATATAGTAACTAGTGCAAACTGCTGGAACTTCCCAAGTTCCAAATTATGTAGCCAAATAAGTACATCTAGGCATTATGTGATAACAAGAATAGCAAAGCAGATGGCTATCAATATAACTAGTGCAGATGCTGAAACTGCTGGAACTTCCCAAGTTCCAAATTATCTAGCCAAATAAGTACATCTAGGCATTGTGTGATAACAAGAATAGAAAAGTAGATGGCTATCAATATAACTAGTGCAAATGTTGAAGCTGCTGAAACTTCCTATAACACTTCGAAAACCAGACCTAGAAACAAATTGTAGAATTTCTACCTGAAGCAGTGAACCACGGCAGGGTTCATGGACCGTGATAGGGTCCACGGTCCGTTGAGCTGCCCGTGGTCATGACTTGGAAGTCACCAGGCCCAGGCATCAGACCACGGACACCTTCACTGTCCGTGGTCTTGATAACGGGTCATGGTGACACCCGTAGTGGCAGAACCAATAGGCCCCAAATCCTAGCCCTATGACACCCCTCGCCTAAGTAAGGACCATGGGGACCTTCGCCATCCGTGGTCCTACACACGGCCCGTGGTAGGGTCCGTGAAGGCCAGCCAATAGGCCCTCAGACTTGAGCCTCCAGACCTCAGCCTTAGTGAGGACGACGGGGACCTTCACGGTCCGTGGTCCTCCACACGGTCCGTGGTAGTGGCTCGTGGACCAAGCCTTCAGAACCATAAGACCAAGTGAAGACAACTAGGGCTTTCACGGTCTGTGAAAATGGTCGTGGTCAGCCCCGTCTGCAACTTAAGTCAGGTGTCTTTTGGTCTTTTCCTATTTCGTTGGACCTCTAAAGTATGTCGTTTTAACCCCAAACTATGTGGTTTTGGTCAGTTTTTGCCAAGAAACATAACTAGAGCTTACCTAAGTCAGATCTTTCATCAAACTTAGAAAATCTGAATGCTAGAGAAAAGAAAGAGACGACCAAACCCTAGTTCAAGAACGCAACAAGTTTCCATCAGTTCCAGCCCCAAAATCGAAAGATTTCTCCGTGAAATTCGTCACCAGGTATGTGGGATTTCACTAGTGGGTTCCTTTCGCCCATTAGGTCCCTAGATTTTAGTCAGATTCTTGATTCCCTATTATTAACTAGACCTAGGGTTTCTAGAACTTAGTAGTTTCTCATGAATTAGTTAATTATATGTTCCAAATCAGATTATCATGTTATTACTTCATTTATTGCATGAATTTCAGAACCCTAGATATGCATTTCTTTAGTTCTCGAATTACACATGCTAGGTCAGATAATTCAGTATTTCAGATATACAAGCCTCAGTCTTGAATGTGCCATTATCAGTATATAAATATGCATTCTCAGTTTGCATGTCAGTTTTGAGCTATCCAGTATATCATAGAATTCAGTCTTAATGTGTTAAACATTTAATCTATTGGGAGTAGCATAATATCGAGTTGGACTAGGGCCAGTTACCCATATAGTCCCAGAACTATGAGCCACGTAGGTTGTATGTAAGTCCACTATGTGGGCATCATTTTAGTGATCACGCCAGCATGCCTCTACACCTTTGGTCGGGTGTATTGGGTCCTCTCAATGGGGCATATATATCGAAGTCCACATTTAGCTCATGTGGTTTTATTATCGGTTATTAGTAGCTCCCACAGTCCAGTCAAATTCCATTGCATTGACCATATTTCAGTATAGTCAGTATTCAGTCTCAACATGTTATAAATTTGGTCATTGCATTCAGTTAGCTCAGTATTCAGTATCTATATCATGTTCAGATTATACTCTTGCTTTATTGCTTGTTCAGTTCTTTGTTTACTTCAGCTTTACTACATCATGCATGCTCAGTACCTTTCAAG
>NW_026032948.1:0-681 GCF_019186545.1 Solanum stenotomum
AACTTAGGAATTCAAATTGTGTGTGTGTTTTTTTTTTTTTTAAATAACGTAAGAACTTCATTTAGTTACCATAAGCATGGCCTCATTTGCTACTGTTTTGACTTTTGTCTATGATTTGGTTTTATTTGATTCTCTTTATTGCATAAAGGGGACCTCGTTATATATATATATTATGGTGATCGAAAATTAACCAAGTTTTTGTTGTGCTGACCAAAATACAACAAGTTGGTCCTTGTTGTCCCTTTTGGAATGATTATTTCGATGTATGCGTATCGCGTCAAATTATTGGATAAGTCATATATTTGTTTTGAAAGCATTTTCTTATTGGTTAAACCGAAAACCGAACCGTTAAAGACCTAAAACCGATAAACCGAAAACCGATAACAAATATCTTATTGGTTTGGTTATCGGTTTAGCATATTTAAAAACCGAAAACCGNCCGAACCGATAATACTTATAACCGAACCGAACCGACCGATACACACCCCTAATTAACACTTTAAAAGTTAGAAATTTTAAATTTGAATTATAAACTTTAAAACTATAAAATTATAAAAATTTAAATTTCACACTTTAAAGTTTAAATTTTAAAAGTTTGAAAATTTAAATTCAAACTTTAAAACTATAAAAGTTTAAATTTCACACTTTAAAAATTTGAAAATTTAAAACTTTAAAACTATA
>NW_026032949.1:0-722 GCF_019186545.1 Solanum stenotomum
TTACTTCACAACATAATTCTTAGATACTAAAAAAAAAAAAGAAGGTACAAACCGAAGTATATGTTGTAATATAAAGATTCAAATTCATTGATATTCCAATAAAATGTACAGAGTGACATCAAAATCTATTGTTAAATACATGTTCAGTGCAATATAAACGAAACAAAAAAATTACTAACAAAATATATCTTGACATATTGATTAAGAATGTAAATCCCCCATTTAATAGATTATAGATGTTAAATTTGTTATGTTTCATTTCAATTGTCATGTCAAAACGATCTTCATAATTAATATATAATTAAAAAATAAAGTAATAATATTAAGTTTGGGCAAAGAGAGAACGTATAAAATTGATTGAATAAAATAGTTCTTTAATAATTATTTCAAAGACTGCGCAAGACGCGGTCAAATTCCCTAGTTAATCTATAACTCTCAATAATTGGGATATTTTTTCCTAATATAAACATTTATACATCATATGGTAGGGGTGTTCACGGATCGGTTTGGATCGGTTATTGGTCAAAATTAAAATCAAATCAACTTAATCGATTTTAAAATTATCAAAATCAAACCATTATCGGTTTTGGTTCGATTATTCAGTTATTAACCATAGACAAAAATAAGAGAAACAATTCATTCAAAACGTGAAAAAATGACAACAGTCAATTCAAAACAAAAATAGTTAGAATACCTGACATTACATAACTTTCACTCATTGA
>NW_026032950.1:0-845 GCF_019186545.1 Solanum stenotomum
TTCCTTAATCTAAAACCCCAAGTCCTAACCCTTTAGAGATCATATATCGTAAAACCAATAATGATCCTAAAAAATCTTTAACAATCCTAAATTGAAAAACACTCCTGACCGAATTTTTTTTAGAAAAATTTAAGCTCTAAACCCTAACCTAAAAACCCTGAACCAAATACCTAAACTCTTCTTTATAATGCTCAGATTATATCATTGTTCAATATGCTCTATTAAGTTATATATATTTGTTCTTCTTTATCATGTCATGCGTGATCAGAATCTTTCAACTACTGATACATAGTCTACGCTACATCTTCTCTTAATGTAGGTTCAGGTCCTTAACATTCAGATCACGTGGAGATCGGTTCCCGATACGTTTTCAGCAATATCAGTGGTGAGTCCTCATTTTTCTAGGACGATTTATACGTTTTATATTCAGTGTTTCATTTTAGTATCAGTTTTGCTAGAGTTAGTTGGGGGCATGTCCCAGCATCTCTAGTCTTTTAGAGGCTTTTTATTCATACATTGTTTTTGTCACTCCCCAAGGTTACCAACTTGACGTAACACGAGACCTAGGATCACGAGTGACCCCAAGCTAACCTTGAGTGGGCATATCATAAGAATATTAGATCAACACCTTTAAAAGCCTAAACCTAAGAAATCTGAAATCCCTAAGAAACCCTAAACCCTAAACCTTAGGGAAACCCTAAGACTTATGAAACAACAACAGACCCTAAAGCCTAAAAACACCTTTAAAATCACTAAACCTAAAAACACCCTTAAAATCCCTAATCCCTAAAATCTCTAAATTTAAAATCCTAAGCCTTAAATCTAAAGTAACCCAAAGTCGTACG
>NW_026032951.1:0-315 GCF_019186545.1 Solanum stenotomum
GAGCTTAAGTTTTTATAAAAAAAAATCGTTCAGGGGATTTTTTCAATTTAGGATTGTTAAAGATTTTTTAGGATCATTATTGGTTTTACGATATATGATCTCTAAGGGTTTAAGACTTGGGGTTTTGGATTAAGGAATTTTTTTAGGGTTTTTAAGCTTTGTTTTCGGGATTTTTAGTTTTAGGGTTTTAAAGGTTTTTAGGGGTTAGGTTTTATTAGGATTTAGGATTTCTTAGAGTTTAGGGCTTCGTAGAGTTTCATAAGGCTTAGGGTTGGGGGTTTATCCCAAAGGTTTAGGGTTTAATTTTCTTAGGAT
>NW_026032952.1:0-749 GCF_019186545.1 Solanum stenotomum
TGGGGGTATGTACACGAGCGTACAGGCACCAAAGACAAGTAATCTAACTAACTCCGCCGGGCTCTCATAAACCCGACGGGTACGCTCGTGCACAATAAAAGAAACCACCTGCACGGACCCCATAAGCCCGGCAGATGCACCGGCAGTTGAAGTAAAATAATGGAGCTAGAAGGTCTATCACAATATTACCAATTTCCGGACTTTTAACTGAACCATTCCCAATCATATTCCAGGATCTCATTACGTCCCGGACTTTAATCGGAATCTCTCCAACCTCCAAAACCTTAACCTTCAGATGAGAGTAATCAAGACTAAACTAAAGCTTTAGTGAGGAATTGGGAATACACCACGTGCAAGCTGGACCACGGACTCGAACCGGGTACTATAGCTAATGAGTCAACNGAGTCAACCTATATGGGCTGGACCACGGACTCGAACCGGGTGCTGTAGCCAAAGGTCGGGCACGGGTGGGCTGGACCACAGACTCTAACCGAGTACTGTAGCCAAAACCAGATCACAGGTAAGCTGGACCACGGACTCTAACCGAGTACTGTAGCTAATCCTGGACATAAGTAAGCTGGACCACGGACTCTAACCGGGTACTGTAGCTAACAGAAAAGCAGGGCATTATGGATACAAGGTCATAAGCTGAGTTACCGACTATCAGACTCAAGTCTGCTATATCAGTCTACAAGGAGCTGACCGTCCGAAACGACGTCGAAAAATGTTCTACTGCCCAACGACATCCG
>NW_026032953.1:0-749 GCF_019186545.1 Solanum stenotomum
AGTAAGATAATACATGAATTAAAACTCAGTTTGACAAAAATCACTGATCTGATACATATCAAAAGATTCATACTAATGATGCTTACCTCATAGAAGTCATTGAAAACCTCCTCCTTCACAATTTCACTATGGATCTCAGCAACTCCATTAACAGCATGGCCGCCCACAACACACAGGTTGGCCATGCGTACCTTCTTAGGTGGTATAACAGCTGGTTCCAGACTCACGGGAGTTTTCTTGTCAATGTCTTTTTCTGCAGCTTCTTCTATCTTCACACTAGTTTTCTTACCAGTGTCATCTTCATCATTAGTCACAACTTTATCGGAAGCTTCAACTTTGTCATGGACTTCTACTGTTTCAGTATCATCATCAACTGAGATTTCAGGCTTAATAAATAATTCAGCAACAGAACTGGGAAGATCAAAATTTTCTAAGATTCTCATTGTAGTCAACTTTTCCTCCAATTTGTTCAGATCCATTGAACCATATTTTAATACAATTTCATGTACCAGCTGTTAGGATAGCACACTGCAGAAATTAGTCAAAATAGTTTAACTTGCATAACCAAATAAATTTGTTAAATTTGTAGCTCCATCACCTCCTCGTCAATCGCCTCAATGATTTCGACATGTCTGGGAAGCAGTTTCTGCATCAATTCATAACTCCATTTCTCCAGTGCCTCAGGCAAAACAGTATGGTTTGTGTAGGCCACAGTTCTGGTAAGTTTCCAGCATTAAGGATTTCAGTGT
>NW_026032954.1:0-1256 GCF_019186545.1 Solanum stenotomum
TTGGCTATTGCTGCACAACAACACTGGCATATACATCAAATGGATGTATTTAATGCATTTCTTCAAGGAGACTTGCCTGATGAAATCTATATGCAGTTACCTCAGGGATTTGAGAGTCAGGAGGAGAATAAAGTGTGTAGACTCACTAAATCCCTCTATGGGTTGAAACAGGCTCCCAGACAGTGGAATGCAAAGTTGTCTGATGCATTGTTAAGGTTTGGGTTCAAGCATTGTTAAGGTTTGGGTTCAAGCAGAGTGAAAATGACCACTCTTTGTTTATCAAGCAAACATCAACAGGTTCAGTGTTTGTTCTCATATATGTGGATGATATGCTAATTACAGGAAGCAGTGTTCAGCTCATTGAAGAAACAAAAGCTAAACTGAATCAAACCTTCAAGATGAAGGACTTAAGAGAGTTAAGGTTTTTTTTGGGAATTGAGTTTGCCAGATCAAGTAAGGGTATACTGATGCATCAGAGGAAGTATGCATTAGAGCTCATTTCTGAAACAGGACTGGGAAATGCAAAGCCAGCAGTAACTCCTATTGACAATAACAACAAGCTAAGCTCAAGACAATATGACGATCACTTCAATTCAGAGAGTGTACAAGAAGATCCTCTAGCTTATCAAAGCCTATATCAGAGAATGATAGGAAAGCTACTATATCTGACTATGACAAGGCCTGATATTGCATTTAGAGTGCAAACTTTGAGTCAGTTTTTACAACAACCTAAAAAGACTCATATGGAAACAACTTTAAGGATTGTTAGATACATAAAAGTACAGCCAGGTCAAGGGATATTATTATCCAGCATTCAAGATACCAATTTCACAGCTTTTTGTGATGCTGATTGGGCATCTTGTCCTCTTACAAGGAAGTCTGTAACAGGGTATTTTATCAAGTTTGGTAACTCAGTGGTGTCATGGAAGTCTAAGAAACAGTCTACTGTTTCTAGAAGCTCAGCAGAAGCTGAGTACATGAGTATAGCTACAACTGTAACAGAAATCGTCTGGATGTTGGGGCTGTTAAAAGACTTAGGGATTGAAATGCATAAACCTGTAGAAGTATGCACAGACAGTAAGGCAGCCATCCTGTTAGCTGCTAATCCTGTGTATCATGAGAGGACAAAACACATTGAGATAGACTGTCACTTCATAAGGGAAAAAATTATACAAGGAATAGTATGTACCAAGTACACTCCTACACATGAACAACTAGCTGATATGCCTACAAAAGGGTTGACTAAAATTCAACAT
>NW_026032955.1:0-605 GCF_019186545.1 Solanum stenotomum
ATTATATTTTTCGGAGACGGACCTAAAAATCGGGTCTAAAACGGGATTGTGGGGCCCACAATTAGAATCTCAAAATCGAATCCGTGGAAACGTCCCAAATACCTTACTAAACTAATACCCCAAAATTTTAGCACAAACAGATGCTTACAACACCGCAAATCAGCCACAATAATTAAAAAGGGCAGCCCCTTGATCACCAATTTTCGGAAAAACGAAACCCTTTCAACCCAAACAGATTATATCACAACGATCCTTACGAAAAACTCTACAAGTTAGCCACAAGAATGACTCAAAACGGACCTAAGATGATCAATATCTCACAATTCAAAATTCAACAACAAAACAATCCGAAAATCACCTTGGCAATGGCTGAAAATCGATTTCTTACCTCAAATGAAGCCTCCCCTCGCGTTTTTGAGATCACCGCTAGATTCCCCTCAAAATTCTTTTGAAGTTTGCCTTTTGAATCACTTAATTTGGACTCAAAATGAAGGAGCAATCTTAAGTTGAAGTTGAACAAAAAAATTGGACGAATTTCGTTTTTAAATTTTGGAAATTTCCAGATTTCACTCCTCTGCCACGTGGCTCTGCCACGTCACCGCCGC
>NW_026032956.1:0-449 GCF_019186545.1 Solanum stenotomum
CTAGAATGCAACTCGATTGTAAATCTCAAACAAGCTGCTTGGTTGGTTCAAAAGATTTCCAAAGCTAAGAAATTTACACTTTGGAAATTACGGTTACAGGATTGAGGAGATTCAGCAGATTACACAATTTTCTATCAGGAAAATGTATCAAAAGTTACAAAGTGACTTATCCAAAGGTACTTGAAAAATTTCCGATGTTTCAAATGTACATTTCAAACTCAGGGAACTATTCTGTAGTTTGAATTAGTTAAGTTTATAATATTGGTTTAAAATAATGTCATCTCCTGAAGACTCTAGCCCTGTTAATCATGATATTGGGCAGCTCAACATTGATTCGGAAAAGGCCAACTGGTTCAGCTGCAGCTCAAAGACAATTTACAGTTGTAACATTAGACTTGTAGTTTTATTCTTAGCCATTTTGTGTGTAAGTACATCAATCATTCTCAATT
>NW_026032957.1:0-242 GCF_019186545.1 Solanum stenotomum
GTTCCAAATCTGAAAAAAAATGTTTATGGATTTAACAATAAAATTTGGGTGATGTATGTTGTATGAATTATGAAAAAAATGTTTATGGATTGGACTATAAAATGGTATGAATTATGTATTAACATTAATGTTATTGCATCTTAATTGTGTATAAACATATGAATTATCAGCAATGGTGTTTTTGACATGTGAGTTGTTGAAATCGATGCAAAGTACGTGAAAGGTATGCCACAATCATGTGG
>NW_026032958.1:0-242 GCF_019186545.1 Solanum stenotomum
ATTTTCGGGCATTTTTAGGGTCGTTTCATTAAAACTGTGAGCGTTTCCCACCGTTCAACTTTTGTAGTGTGTACTCATAGTTTCCTGTTCTGGAATTTTTGTTATCCCTATCCAATTCCCTAAGATTATTTCCCTCAACCTGCTAAGCATAAGTCATTAGTCTTGAGATATTGATTTCACCTAGAAGCATAGCATTCGTGCACTCAGACTTCAGCAGATTAGATACCCCAAACAAGAACTTA
>NW_026032959.1:0-642 GCF_019186545.1 Solanum stenotomum
CGTTAATTAATGTTGATTGTACTTCCGAGACCGATGAAGTGTGATGAAAAGTTTGAGAGGCTTGTTTGGGGTTCCTTTGGGTTCCTCATTCGCCATGTCACGTCTAGGCCCTAGGCTGGGTCGTGACAAGCTTGGTATCAAAGCACTAGGTTGTTAAATCCTCGGAGTCCAACACACCGCGTTGAGTGGAGTCCTAATCATGTTTGTGAAGCGCGCCACGACTATGAATGGGAGTCTACAAAATGTTTTAGGAAAGGTTTCCCTTCTTCATGTTCTATGTCGTGCTTAGAGTGCGATAAGGTGATTCCTCCCTAACGCTTGTTCTTTGGATTGCTAGATCATCATGCCAAACATGAGGGGAAGACGGGCCCGATCACCGGAAGAGCCACCCACCAATGGTGAGCTCTGTGATGCACTCAAAATGTTTGCACAAGTGGTAGCTAACCAAGTGCAATAAGGAGCCCAAGCTCCTCGAACTACCACCCCGGGGGAAAGGGTGAGAGATTTCATGAGGATGAACCCTCCGGTCTTCCATGGTTCAAAGGTGGATGAGGACCCGCAAGAGTTCATCGATGAGGTATGCAAAATCTTGACTATTATGGATGTTGGTGCTTCTGAGAAGGCGGAATTGGCGGCCTACCA
>NW_026032960.1:0-455 GCF_019186545.1 Solanum stenotomum
CATCTGCAGAGTTAACAGTAGCATTATGGACAGCAAATGTGTTTCTCCCAGTATCTGACCTTCTAGTGCTCCACGCTTTATTATTGCGAGAGATCCTCTCCAATTTTTCAGCAATCTGTGCGTATGTACAATCACCATATGAACCTCCAGCAATAGTGTCAAGTACTGCTTTATTGTTATCATCCTGACCTCGATAGAAATATTCCTTCAGTGACTCATCATCAATACGGTGATTTGGGACACTTCTTACGAAGGCAGTGAATCTGTCCCACGAGCTACTCACAGACTCTCCAGGTAATGCCACAAAATTGTTGACCCGATCTTTGTGATTGAGCTTCTTAGATACTGGATAGTACTTTGCTTTAAATACCTCTCCAGGTAATCCCCGGCAGCGGCGCCAAAATTTGATACGCTCAAATTACACCTTTTTTCAGAAGCATAAGCGATCGTTATCA
>NW_026032961.1:0-213 GCF_019186545.1 Solanum stenotomum
TTGAATCCGCGTATTTTTTTGAGACCTATACAACCAAACTGCCTAAAGGCGGTTTACGCGTGCCTATTTTCCCAAAAACGCCTTTTACTGATTCTTATACGCGCCGAAATATGATGAAAAAAATAAAAGGAAATTCAGACAAAGGCGATGGGTTCTCCATATAGATCTCGAAAAAATACGAGGTCTCAAAAAAAATATTACGTCAAACGGACG
>NW_026032962.1:0-821 GCF_019186545.1 Solanum stenotomum
GCTCGAACGTCCGTTGGACGCAATATTTTTTTTGAACCTCGTATTTTTTCGAGACCTATATGAGGAACCCATCGCCTTTGTCTGAATTTCCTTTTATTTTTTTCATCATATTTCCGCGCGCGTAGAAATCAGTAAAAGGCATTTTTGGAAAATTTAGCACGCGCAAACCGCCTTTAGGCAGTTTGGTTGCGTATATCTCGAAAAAATACGCGGATTCAAAAAAAAAATCGCCTGAAACGGACACCCGAGGCCCGAGTTATGGCCGTTTGAAGTTTCCCAAATTCAAAGCCACCTTCCTCCTTTAAGGTGCTGAATTTCAAACGGCCGTAACTTTCGGCCCGAACGTCCGTTTGACGCAATCTTTTTTTTGAAACCTCGTATTTTTTCGAGACGTATATGAGGAACCCATCGCCTTTGTCTGAATTTCCTTTTATTTTTTTCATCATATTTTCTCGCGCGTAAGAATCAGTAAAAGGCGTTTTTGGGAAAATCGACACGCGCAAACCACCTTTAGGCAGTTTGGTTGCGTAGATCTCGAAAAAATAGGCGGATTCAAAAAAAAATCGCCTAAAACGGACACCCGAGGCCCGAGTTATGGCCGTTTGNTTGAAGTTTCCCAAATTCAAAGCCACCTTCCACTTTTAAAGTGCTGAATTTCAAAAGGCCGTAACTTTCGGCTCGAACGTCCGTTTGACGCAATCTTATTTTTGAAACCTCGTATTTTTTCGAGACCTATATTAGGATCCCATCGCCTTTGTCTGAATTTCTTGTTATTTGTTTCATCATATTTTCTCGCGCGTAAGATTCAGTAAAAGGCGTTT
>NW_026032963.1:0-716 GCF_019186545.1 Solanum stenotomum
TATATTTAATATGTTTCAGTCAAGATATATTTACATGGCAGTGCTGCGTATTTGATTTGATTGTTTCATGTATCTAAGCATGTTGTTATATGTATTTTACAGTGTTTAATATACATGTATCTAATACGATAAATAGTATATCTGAAACTGTCAAAAAATATATTTTCTTAGCAAAAAATAATGAATAAAAATGTATCTAACTTAAAATTCATATCAACTCATTAGAGAATTAACGATGTATCTGACAGTTCACACCAATTATACGAGCTACTACCCTTCACATGTATATGAACAACAAAAATAAATGTGTATCTGACATAAACAAAATGTATCTTACTATAAATAAAACTTAGAAACGATAATCAACACCATTTCTAACAAGGTATATAGTGTATTTGAAATATTAAATAGTTGTTTACTATCAAGTATCTATCAGTATCATCGGGTAAAAAAAACGTTTCATACATAAACAAACTGTATCTAATACTAATCAAAGCTCATATTACAGAGAAAAAAATAAAATCGGACAGTTAATGTATCTGAAATAAGTGCAAAAGAATCCAAAAAGAAATAAACTAACCAACAAAAAAAAGAAGCTAAAACAAAAACAAAAGAAAGAAGAAAGTGAAAAGCTTAGATACACATCGAGATAAATCTGGAGAAATGAAAAAAAATGATCCTATCTTCATCCACCAGGCTTTTCTCTCCTGTTCCTT
>NW_026032964.1:0-610 GCF_019186545.1 Solanum stenotomum
GGTAAAACAAAAACAAGCAAGTTCAGGAATATTATTTGGAGATGATGTATTAACATTGGTGGTGGAACCTCATGTTGATCAATCATTAATTATGGCTCTTGTCACTGTTTGTGGTCTAATCCATCACAAAATTTGAATAGTACTTATTAATTAGTAGTGTAGTAGTACAAATATAAGTTTCTTCCTAGTTACTTTTTCTAATGTAATAATAATTGTAATCACTATATTCCCTTTGTTCTTGGAAACAGAGAAAAGAGAAGTTAATTATAGTTTGTACCTTGAGGAATGAGTTGTTTACATGTAAATCTTGTGATTAAAGTTGAAGTGTACAACTCTATTATCACTAAATTTGGAATAGCATCTTACTGATGTGATAGATTACCTAACCATTTCATAATAAATGAATTTCCCAACTTTTGGAATAGTGAATCACTTTTGACGACCGTGTTGTTCAGACCAGCTGTTTTGCATCTCGACTATTTTTCATCAAATACTTGCAAGACTGCTACCTACTACCAGCACAAGCTATGAAAGCTTAAGCAGCATCTAACATTATTGTATTTGCATTATTCTGGTAAGTTATCTCTGTGTGACCTATAGGTCACGGATT
>NW_026032966.1:0-1178 GCF_019186545.1 Solanum stenotomum
AATTTGTTTGTCATTTTGATTTCTTTTCGAGATCAAACGATAACTATCTTCATCATGACCTTGGTGCTTACAATAATTGCAATACAAAGGTAGATTATCATATACAATCTCCTGAAAAACCTCAATCAACTTACCAGATTTTTCATCCATAAACTGCAACCTTATACGATTTGGAAGTGTTTCCATTAGATCAAGTATAACCTTGACCCTAGTCATGCTAGGTCTTGACTTGATTTGAGTAGCTTTATTATAGCTATTGGTTTCCCAACTGCTGATGCTATAGGCAACAGAGATTTCTTGGCAAACAATTCCGAAGATAAGTTCGGTAAAGAAATCCAAACCACAGCTAACGTTGTTTCCTCCTTAGGGATATATCCAATGGACCATGGAAAAACCCTACATTGGTGCTTTTTTTTTAAAAAAAAATGAATTTTTAGTCCAAAGACCATTTTATTGATAAGTTACATAGGCATAGCAAGTCAAAATGAAATAACAAAAGCAAAATGACCAAAGTCCAAAAAACAAAGACCGGTCCAAATGAAACATAAAAAACAAAATGACCAAAGTCCAAAAACAAAGACCGGTCCAAATGAAGAGCTGAAGAGTTTCTAACATTCTTCCCTAATCTATTCCACTGTTGTACTTCCTCCAGGTGAAGTACTCTTTTCTTGAGGCATACTTTCTCTTCCAATTTTAATTGTATCTACAGGGAATCTGGAGTATTTTCTCTCATGGTTGCACCACCAATTTAGAGTCTTTGCTGATCTACTTCTCTAGCTCACGGTACAACTCGTTCCAATTTGTTAGTATTGTGTATATCCTATAAATTATTGACCTATATATTTCTTTTCCTCTTTGCTCCTCAGATGGTCAGAGTTCTTCCCAACTTGACCGTTATTTGTTGCTCAGTTTCCTCTAAACTGGTAAGTCATTGAGGATGCTCGTCATTCCATTTTAAGATGCTCTTCTTTCTAGCTTCATTTCTGTTGTGTACTGATTAGCTATAAAGCTCTGCGATCCGGCTTGCAGTGTTGTATCTGCGCGTCCCTTTTTCTTGATTGTTGATGTTTTTTTCCCCTTCTTATTATCAGTATTTTGGTGTTATGATTCTTCTTGTCTTGATTCTGATATTTGGGACCTACGTTTTATCTAAATTAATGTCTTCGAATTGAACTTGG
>NW_026032967.1:0-1178 GCF_019186545.1 Solanum stenotomum
AAGATTTTCCATTAGTTCACTCTAGTGGTCATAGTGGCCATCGAAGTGAGGGATCTTTGTCAGAGTCTTGTCCTCACTCATTCTCGTATTTTATCACTCAAAGATTGTGACTTCGTTTTTTACAAACCTAGTGGGGGCTCTGATAACAATTATAAAGTTACACAACAACAATAGCTGAAAGGAAAAAATAACAAATGATATTTTAAGTGATGCTTTATTGAGATTACTCTTGGCTTAATATAGCCTTCCAGTCAACAAGAAGCAAAAATAAACAGACTAGTAATAAGGCAAATTAGTTTAAGATAAAAATGTCTAACAACCCAAACAAATAAGACTTTCTGTAACAGTCCTTGACCAAATCAAAGTTAACTACTAAAACAATCCTTAAGCAAATCAAAGTCTTCTTAATAGTAAATGTGAAAAAAATGAAGGATATGGAAGTAATCATAGATTGCAATGATAGATAAATTATGGAGGGGGAAGCTTAATCTGTGGATGGAAAAGGTTTGGGGAATAGGAAAGGTCAGCAATTATTTGTTAAAGGAATATTTAATCTACATATATATTTATGAGCATATATTACGTCCTATACATCTATTAATTAATAATTTATAATATAACAGATTATTTACGAGTGGTAACAAATCCGAATTAATTAATATTAAATTAAGTTTATTTTTTATTTTTATATTTAATGTAGGTAAGAGAAAGTAATATCATGTATGTTTTAATTAGGGAGAAGTTATTTCGGAAACTAAATTGTACTAAAATTTAGGAAGAAGTTATTGAGGAAACAAAATCACAACAATTTCGGAACGAGTATAAGAGTTTGAGTATAACACATTTTTCAAAAGGTAAATTGCAAACATCTCCCCATAATCTTCTTAAAAAATTCATAACCATTTTCGTTCTATTTTAATATATTTCGATAATACGAAAATGGATATGTTATCATTCAAATCAGTTCTACAAACCAATCTGACAAGAAAAGAAGTGCAAGAAATGGTGGATAGTGGACTAAAGTTGGATGAGTTAAAATCTCAACAAGTTGGGATATTTTGATCATTTGGGATCATTCTAGCCCATCAATGAAGCCCAATGTAATAAACTTCTCTAATGATCGGCTATGTTTTGAACATTTGTGTTGATCGAGTCGAACACCTTAACCATAAGTAGAA
>NW_026032968.1:0-1111 GCF_019186545.1 Solanum stenotomum
CAAGGTTCATTATTATCATGAGTGGAAGAGTGCTACTAGCCTACCGATCCGAGGATTCAACAACCAATAATATAATCATTTAAACAAGAAAATGATGCACAAGCTCTACCAATTCGAGATATGCAATAAATTGGAGAATCCTTCATATTCTATCATCAACATTCATGAGTGTCAAATTGAGAAAAATCCTTTCAATAATAACACATTTACGTTCATAACATGATCACATTAGCTCCATTAAATATCCATACATAAAATGTCATGTAACACTTATATTTCTCATACTATGCCTTCAAGGCCATGGTCACAATACATTCCATAATTAAACACCTCCACCATAAGTGGATCAAACCAAGCAAGAACAATTTTTTTATCCATAATATGAGATTAAATCAACTTACCATCCTCCAAAGCCATAATCAACAACACTCAAGTCCCAACCATTTTTCTTACCACAAGAGAATTCTTCCATAACTTGCCCATAAGACCGGAATCCTCAATTATCCATATACCAACAATTCATCATAAAATAAGCATGGGTAATGACATACTTCAACAATCTAAAGACCTTTAAACAAGTTTGATTCATATACATTCATTATCTAGCAACCCACTTCATAAAGGCATAAACTAGGAATAAAGAGAAATCATGGGTTCATGGAGTATTTTCATCTTAAATCGTCAATACAACAACAATATAACCATAAAGTGCCATTAGAAACCTTTTAAAACCATTTGGTGGAAGAACCCATGAGATTGAGTGAAAACCTAGATTTTTAATGCTTGAAATAACTTTGGATTTGGCTCCTTGAATGGAAATTTAGACAAGGATCAAGACCACCATACCTTTGCTATGATCTCCCACGAAATTTGATGAAGAAAGCCTTGAATCCAAAGCCCTAGCTCCCACTTCTTCTTCTTCTTAATGGAGGATTGTAGAGAGGGAAATGTTTTAGGGATGGGAATTGAACTAATGGTATCTAGGAAATAATATAAGTCCTTTGGAAGAATGGTCCAACACTTAGAAAAAAAAATGAGGCGGGTGAACAGTAACCACGCCTACTGGAAATTGTCTTTTCCTGTCGAACAGATTTTACGAAAATGGGCATAA
>NW_026032969.1:0-373 GCF_019186545.1 Solanum stenotomum
TATGTTTTACATAATCATGTATATAATTAGTATATTTTATGATTATTCAAAAATCGTCTAATATATATATATATATATATATATATATATATATTATATTTTAAATATTAGGGATGGTTATAATTTTGAATTAATGAGTTTTATGGAATCCAAAATACTTTCAAGTTATTTTTAAAGTAATTATCATTTTTAACAATAAATATGTATATTTTTGCAATCACGTTATTTTATAAATATTTGAAAAATCATCACAAAAGATTTCACATTTTAGTTAAATATTTTATTAATTTACTTTAAGCTATAGTTATAATTTCGAGTTAATTAGTTTTGTAATTGAATTAGTTTGTTTATAATTAAGTTAATGGTTTTATTT
>NW_026032970.1:0-305 GCF_019186545.1 Solanum stenotomum
TCCCACTTTTCTTGTTTTGTTGAGTTCAAATTCTAATTGATGGTTTAATTTGTTGAAGTGTATTCAAGTTTGTAGAATATTGTGTGTTCGAAAAATCACATAACCCATAAAGTAAAGCTTTTTTTTCTTTTGAAAAATAACTAAGAGGACACCCTGCTTCTGTTATTGTCTGCTTCGTGATTTCCATTCTTCAATGGGCACCAAAGTTCCTTGTATGAATGAATATTTGATTGTCGTTTGATTAGTTGATGATTATAAAACGGAAAGATTCTTTATTTTGGAGTCTTTATCAACTTGTAGTAACA
>NW_026032971.1:0-454 GCF_019186545.1 Solanum stenotomum
TGAAATCTAAGTGATGGATTTTTACTGCTGCTTTTGTTTGATTAAAAGAGAGAATATACATGATAAATGAAAATTTAAGTAAAGTTAAATGTTTATGGATCTTACAGCACAAGGAATCAATGATTCTTGGATTCCTAAAGGGGAGGGGCGAAATCATTCAAATATATATTGAACTTGTTCTTAATCAAGAAGAATGACACATGTTTAATGAGAAGATTTGTTAATGGTCGAGATTAGAGGTAGACGAATAAACCCTATTACTGTTGGGGTTTATTTGCCCTGATTTCTTACCATAAATAGGTTTTCCTTTTAGGAAAAGGTTTTAATATTTTACTAGTCCTTTTCTTGTAGGAAAGGTTTAGGACTCTATAAATATAGGCTTGTTCCTTCTAACTTAATTAGCATTCACAATGTAGTCTTAAGGGCTTTGAGAGTTGTGGTTATGGGGGAGAAT
>NW_026032972.1:0-1552 GCF_019186545.1 Solanum stenotomum
ATAAAAGGATATTTGAGTATTTTAATAATAGTAATTTTGAGAACGTGTGTTGCAGTTGCATATTTTACCTCGATTATTATATAAATTTTTTATAGGTTTAATCTCATGTTGAAATATTATTTGTAAATACGAAATATTGTATCAATTAATGTGTTTATATGTACACTACCTTCTAATTATGCTTCCCAATTAAATATTGATATTATGTCTATCTCTTCATATGCTCTAACGTTCTTTGCATTTGAAGAGGTAGCTATTGCAATTTGCAAGTGTTCTTAATTTTTTAATTAAGAAAAAAGCATTAGAATCTAGATCATTGATAATGAGGAAATTATTACTCAGAAATGATCTTCATGATTATTATTGTAATGTTTACGGTGGTATATAGAAAGTTTTTGTTACATTTTTGGAAGTTTAACCATATGTTATTTGAATGTTGCTTAATATATTTTTGTTTAATGTTTAATAATTAAGTAGATATTTTATTTCATTTTGATTTACTGCAAGTGAAAAAATGTAATTCAATTCTAGTATAAAAAAGTGAGAGATCAATTTCATGCACCTCGAATAATTTCACTAGATATGTGTTATTTTTCATCACCAACATATATCAATTAATTCTATTCATCTAAATTTAGACGGATGAAAAAAGGGAAAACAAAACAACAATATTTTAGCTTTTAGTGGGACTCCTTAGTAACAATTTCATTATTTATTAAAAATGTCATTATTTTAGTTTGTTAAGGGATTAGTTATGTATTTATTTTATTTTGATTAATTTGAAAGAATACAAATAATTAATAACATAATAGAAAAAATCATGGAACAAAAAAATTCAAAAAAGGTAAAAAAGATTTTAAATACAAATCAGTTACGTTTTGAAAAGAGCATAAATAGCCATCTTTCCATCGAGCGTTTTTTTGCTTTCTTCTTAAGAACATCAAAAAAAATTAAAATAATTTAGTTTGTCATCCGAATCAAAAGAATTCTAAATAACTAATCGAACTTACCTTTACCAAATTCAAAATTTCTTGAATTAATATATAGATTTTGTTTACCAACCGAGAAATTTCTTGAATTAATACAGAAATTTTGTTGAAGAATCCAACTTTGAATATTTTGTGTTTCAAGGTTAGCAAAAAACTTGAAAAAGAAAAAATCTGTGAACGTGAAAGGTGGGGAAAAATAAACACATTGAGTTAGAAAAGTGAAAGGTGGGAATTGTGTAAGATGTGAGAAGAATAGGGCTGGCAAGGGGACGGGGACGGGACGAAGGGGGATGGGACGGGACGAAGGGGGACGGGACGGGACGGGGGACGGGGCTGGGGGGATTTTACCGGGACCGGGATTGGGGGGACCGGGATTGGAGGGACAAAAATAAGTCCCGTCCCGTCCCACTATATATACGGGATGGGACGGGTTTTGGGGGGACGGGACGGGGGATTTTTTATTTTTTATATACTTATTTATTTGTATTGAAATTATATGTTATTGATTATTGAATAACATTTTTAGTTTATTTGGTTTTTTTTCAATAACATTTTTAGCTAAT
>NW_026032973.1:0-547 GCF_019186545.1 Solanum stenotomum
GTTACATAGGCATTTGATGGTGAGTAGAAGTTATGAGCTTATAGTTTATAGAATTATTGGAGTGACCAGAGATTTCTTTGAGTTTTGGCATGAGGTACATGATGGTATGAACGGTAGTTGAAAATGGTAAGTGAAAGTTCGCGTGAAGTTGACATCGGGTGTGATTCAATTATTGTACCTCGATGAAAAAGTATTTTTAAATTTGAAATTAGTATTATCAGCCTTGGGTGGGATCCGTATCTGTCATAAATTAGTTATTTGGAAAGAGAGAGCACCATAGTTTGAAAATTTTGGAGGTGATAATGTGTTTGTTAAGGAAATCTTTTGATACTAGTGACGGTTGGAGAGTAAGGTAAATGATTGGGTGGTTATGGTGTCTGTTAGTATTAAGAGTGTTGGCTTTAGTGGAGTACTGTGAGAAGTATGTGGGGTTCGATAAAACAAGTATGTGAGCAATTATAATAGGGACTAGATTGGTGATTGTGGATACCTAGAAAATTAAAGAAATGGAGTCATATAAATGAAAACGTTTGATATTGGAACTATA
>NW_026032974.1:0-635 GCF_019186545.1 Solanum stenotomum
CAGTTAGTAGTGCACATCGAAGAATAAGAAACTACGCGATAACTAAAGAATACTACTAAAAAGAAGAAGAAAAATTGAACTACTATGAGTAACATTTTACATTTGCAGGATTTGATTCTGCATTTGCAGGGTTGACGTGATTGGATTCTCAACAAACATTATTGTGAGTAACGTTTTACACCTAAAACGTTACTCACAGTAACATTTATTCATTTAACGTCGTCAGCTCCGTCAATTTTTGTCCGTTGAATTTTTAAAATAAAAATAACCTAAAACGTTACCATGAAGTACGTTTATACTACTTTTGGTGAATTGATTTTTAAAATAGCTTATTTTGGTCAATGCTTCCATCTTTAAAGACTTTTCCTTCTTCACTTAACTAGGGACAAGAAGTTGCAGCTAAAACCAAACCCTAATATTGTCTTTATTAATTCCAGCAAAGGTAACAAAAACATGAAATAGTAACATACACAATGTAATGCACAAGTGGAGGTTTGTAGAGGCTAGAGCGTACGTAGACCTTACCCTTACCTCTTTGAGGTAGAAAGGTTGTTTCCAAAAAAAACACGACTCAAGTACATCAAATCAAAGTATTTATGAAAAAAAAGGAATACCACAATGGAAAAACATGTCAA
>NW_026032975.1:0-292 GCF_019186545.1 Solanum stenotomum
TTTAGGTTTAGGGGTTTTAAACTTTTTTATTTTTATTTTTTAAGGTTTAGGTTTTCTTAGTGATTTTTATGGTTTAGGTTTTCTTAGTGATTTTTTAGGGTTTAGGGTTTAGGATCATAGGTTTTAGGGTATTAGGGTTTATAAGGGTTTAGGAGTTAGAGTTTCTTAGGGTTTCTTGGTTTAGGATTTAGGGCTTCGGATTTTAGGTTAAGAGTTTTTTAGAGTTTATGGTTTTTTTATGTTTATGATTTTTATGATTAATGTTTTTTAAATGTTTTAGGGTTTCTTAGGT
>NW_026032976.1:0-913 GCF_019186545.1 Solanum stenotomum
CTTAACAAATATATTATTTCTAAATTTGAAGTCAAGTGTCAACACTAGATGGACACAAATCGATCTTGCAAGAAAATCAATTTTGTCATCAATAGGATCAACTAGTGTTGGTACTTATGCTTAACAAACAATTGATGGACACAAAAGAATTATCACAAAATTAAAGCTGAGTATCAATACTAGATGGACACAAACACATTATTGAAAACAATTGTACTTGAACTTTAGAAATTTAGAAGCACCAACCTTATCTCCTACTTTGATGAAAGAAGTAATATAGTTTTATATCAACTTTTTTAGATGTTGAGCTTCCTCAGTTGCCTAGCACGAAAAGTTCTAAAATTAGTTATATATAAACTTCAAATCCAAGAATATTAGTTTTATATATATATTCAAGTTTTAATAAGTTCATGTTCAAGTTCTAATTTAAAATTCAAGTTCTAAGTTCAAGTTAAATTCTAAGTTCAAGTTCTAAGTTCAAATTCAAGTTCTAATTTCATGTTCAAGTTCTAATTTCAAGTTCAAGTTCTAATTTCAAGCGAACCCAATAATGCCAGGAGGTGGATTCAGTACACACTTTCCTCGAATAGAGACAAAGTTAGAACAGCCTATCTCAGTTCTTCTCCTAAACGTGGGACTCATATTCGTGAGCCGTCAATGGGGGAGGAAGCTCCTCCGTCTCTTCTTCGCCGCCTAATCCCTACCTTTACCTTTAGCTGGGTCAAGGCGGGAAGGAAAAGTTCAAGTTCTAAGTTCAAGTTCAAATTCTAAGTTCAAGTTCAAGTTTTAATTTCAAGTTCAAGTTCTAAGTTTAACTTCNATTCTAAGTTCAAGTTCTAAGTTCAAATTCAAGTTCTAATTTCAAGTTCAAGTTGCAAGTTCACATTCAATGTCACGACCCGATTTCTCAAGT
>NW_026032977.1:0-527 GCF_019186545.1 Solanum stenotomum
CTTTCCTCGAATTGGATTATGAATTCAAGTTATATGATCACATGTTTATGGATGAGTTCTTGATGTTTAGACGTACCTTGGAGTGTTGGAAACAACTATGAAACATAGGTACAATGCCAAGGAACATGCATGAAAAAGTGGGGAAAGAATAGGAAAGGTTGGCGCTCTGAGAGGCGCGGGGCGCCAGACCACAAAACTCAGAAGGGGCCTGCTGGCGCTCTTCTAGGCGCGCCGCCCCAAGTGCTGGACTTCAGAGTCCCCTTTGGGGCGCACTGGCAGGCGTGACGCGCCACCCCTTTTCCCCAAAAACTCGACTTTTCTTCCTTCTTTGTCCAACTCTAAACCACCCTAACTTCAAGGGTTTCAACTCCAAACACTAAGAATCACAAAATCCCTCAACATACAAGAGATTCAACTCAAAAACACAAACAAATCATGTACTAAACCAACAAGAACTTCAACAACACAACCAACAACTTCAACAACACAACCAACAACTTTTCTCGGAAATAAAACAAGTTTGGCGT
>NW_026032978.1:0-664 GCF_019186545.1 Solanum stenotomum
TTCCCGCTCTTCCACAATCGAAAAGTTCAAACTCGACTTAACTGAATGCATGGACTTGTGTCAATTAGACTACAATTTGAAGTTTTGCTGTTGAGAGAAATGTGGAAAATCTTGTATTGGGTTTATATAGTCCTGACGCGTGCCCATTGCCGGAATCTCTCTACACCTGTTAGTCATTGATAACTTTAGATGTTACGCTATGTTGTGGCTTTATTAATGATGCGGTCATTTCGTGGAACTCTCTAAAGAGCATAACATTGGGGTATGTAGTGTTTACCGATGAGGACATGGTGAAATTACTGTCAGGCTGTCCTTCATTGGAAACAATGGAATTATATAGGTATGACGGTTTCCGTCGCGTGGAAATTAATTCATCAAAATTTAAGACACTGAAGCTGATAGATTATGGGATTCCTGGAGTTAAAGATGAATTAGATGGGGTTTCTGGAGTTAGAGATGAATTAGAAGTTATTGCCCCGCATCTTCAGAAATTGGAAATATCAGGAGATTTTCTTGATGTTAAGTGTAAACTTGTTGATGTCTTGTCACGCCCCGAGCCTACACCCTGGGCGGGACCGGCACCCGGAGACCATTTCTGGCCCCAAGCGAACCCTTGGCCTGGCTTTCTTAACTCAACGGAAACCTCAACAGAATAACTCGATGC
>NW_026032979.1:0-340 GCF_019186545.1 Solanum stenotomum
CATATCTGAACTTATCTTATTTCTTAATTACTCTATTTACTTGATCAATGTTGCTAAATTTTCTCCATGGTTACCAAAACAAGATCCAACACTTAGCAAGTCACTGAAATGGAAAAAGCGATTTGAGATCATATTAGGAATTTCTCGAGGGCTTCTCTATCTTCATGAAGACTCAAGGCTCAGAATCATTCATAGAGATCTGAAAACAAGTAACATTCTTTTGGATCAACAAATGAACCCAAAAATCTCAGACTTTGGCTTGGCAAGGATAGTTGAAGAGCATACGACAGAAGCAAATACCAATAAAGTGGTTGGAACTTAGTAAGTAATACAAACATGA
>NW_026032980.1:0-377 GCF_019186545.1 Solanum stenotomum
TGAAATGAGTAGTATCATTGAAGTTGTTAAGTTTCAAGTATTGAGTTCTATGCACAGTTATTGAAAACCTTGCATTGAATCGTTCACATCCATAATTCGGCATGAACCATATTTTAAGAAGTCTTTTACAAATGTTTTAACTTTGTTTTAAGACTTCAGCTTTGAGTTGAGTAAAGAGTAAGAGTAAAGTTCATTTTCTTTAATATGATATATGGAAACTAAGTATTCCCAAGAGTAAATGTTTTCACATTTAAGATGAGAGGAAACTGAGATTTCCAAAAGAGTTTTGAGCAAAAAAGGGAACATCAATTCCAAGAGAGCTTTTAAGCTAAGTTTTGAGTAATTATCCCAAACCAAATAAAAAGTTGTGTTTTTAA
>NW_026032981.1:0-291 GCF_019186545.1 Solanum stenotomum
GGCGATGGGTTCCTCACATAGATCCCGAAATAATACGAGGTTTCAAAACAAAGATTGCGTCGAACGGACGTTCGAACCGAAAGTTACGGCCGTTTGAAATTCAGCATCTTAAAGGTGGAAGGTGGCTTTGAATTTAGGAAACTTCAAACGGCCATAACTCGGGCCTCGGGTGTCCGTTTCAGGCGATTTTTTTTTTGAATCCGCGTATTTTTTCGAGATCTACGCAACCAAACTTCCTAAATGCGGTTTGCGCGTGCCGATATTCCCAGAAACGCGTTTTTCTGATTCTTG
>NW_026032982.1:0-376 GCF_019186545.1 Solanum stenotomum
GTTTAGAGTCTGGGATTTAGGGTTTAGATTTTAGGGTTTAGGTTTAGGGTGTTAGGGTTTAGGGTTTTGGGCTTAGGGTTTAGAGTTTGGTATTTAGCGTTTAGGGTTTAGGGTTAAGGTTAAGGGTTAAGAGTTTAGGGTTTAGGATTTTGGATTTAGGGTTTAGGGTTAAGGTTTAGGTTTTATGGTTTAGGATTTAGTATTTTGGGTTTAGGATTTAAAGTTTAGGGCTCAGGGTTTAGGTTTAGTGTTTAGGATTTACGGTTTAGGGTTTAGGGTTTAGGGTTTAGGGGTAAGGGGTTAGAGGTCATAGGTTAGGGGTTAGGGTTTAGGGTTTAGGGTTTTGTTTTTAGGGTTTATGGTTTAAGGTTTATTG
>NW_026032983.1:0-235 GCF_019186545.1 Solanum stenotomum
ATAATTCATGAAAACACATTTTCTCATTTAAACATAAACTCATCGAGAACATGTATAACATAAGGAGACCATGGAAACAAATAATCACACATGACTCCAAAACATGAAACAAGCTAGAGGGAACTCTTGGTCTCAAGCTTGAATAAGAATAGAAGGAAAGACATAAGGATATCAAGACTCCCAACAACCTTACTATTCAACATACTATCCCCCACGTAGGAGATAACCCAACTAA
>NW_026032984.1:0-215 GCF_019186545.1 Solanum stenotomum
AAATGATAGTAAAATCAAATGGGTATAAAAAATTAAACCTTAATTTAGGCAAAGGAAGAAGAATAGAGAAGACCAAATTCCAACTTGGGGAAGATGAACTCCTTTCTTCAAGTTCCCAAAAACCTTCTCCAAACTTGAGAGAAAATATCTAAAAAGTACTATTCTATTCTGGAAATTAAAATAAAACTTTGACTCTTAAAAATAATAATAAGTTC
>NW_026032985.1:0-5708 GCF_019186545.1 Solanum stenotomum
CAGTCAGTCAGTTAGTTTTGAGTCTCTCACCCATGTATATGTATATATATGTAAATATTCTATTTTGAGGCTCGAGTTGCCCTTTGGGCCATATTTTTATTAGTTAAGTTGCTTATGTCTTTGCATGACACTGAGTTATTCTGTTGAGTTAGGTTTCCGCTGAGTTAAGAAAGTCAGGCCAAGGGTTCGCCTGGGGCCAGCAATGGTCTCCAGGTGCCGGTCCTGCCTAGGGTGTAGGCTCGGGGCGTGACAGTTTGGTCATAGTATTTGGGAAATATATTTCACTTTTTTTAAAAAATATGATTTAAACCCATAAGTTTTAAAAACTATCAAAACTAATCATAAGTTTGTATTACAATTCAATTGGATCATCGTTGCAACAAATAAGAAGTAGTGTTCATGACACTGGAGCAATATGGTAGTTTGAAGTGAGTGCAACAAGCATCATTTCATACATCATGAAGTAGACAAAGCACATGACTTTGTTATCGTGAGCCGATTGGTCATCATTTTCATCAACAACTATATCATCACTTTCATATTCACTGAAAATTTCATCACTACTTTGGTGTTCACGTAAAATATTAGGTAATACAATGCAAACAACTATTATAGAGGGTGTTTTTGTAAAAGATAAAAGTTTGGTGTAAAATTTCAATTTTTAATAAATACAAATAATGAGATTTGGCCCAAATACTAGAAAAAACTAGTAATTGGGAATTTGGGATATTTGCCAAATAATGACAAATTGTATGGATAAACATTATTTGCCAAATTTCCCCCCAAATATTACTTGGGAAATCTATGGCCAAACGGGCCCTTAATTACTTCCATCCTTAAACTGATCTTGTATGATTGCTTGTGATTGTTTAATGTAGGTGAAAGGGGAATTTCTTTATTTTGGATTTTTTTTGGACCATTTTTTTTTAATTTGGTTCTTTGTTGTTTCAAGTCAATTGACATAATGTTAATCTTCCAAATTTAATGATTTATTTTTCTTCTGAAACTTGAGAAGTTTGATAGAAGCGATTTGGTGAGAGTGATGAGATGAAAGCAATTTTCTGGAGAAAAAAAATCATGACCAAGAATGAAAGAGACATTTGAAAGGAATATATTGTTTATATTCTCTCATTTTTTTCTACTTTATATTTTCTTTTTGTAGACAACGATCTTTAGCAAGTATTTTTTTTCTCTCCCCAAGAGGGCAAACTCAAACTCGTAATCTTTGGATTGAAAGTGAGGGGTGTTTATCATCCGAGCAATTTTCTCTAGTCATAAATCATTGTTCAGCTAAAAAACAACAAATTAAAATATTTGTGGTCTCCACTATTTCTTTCTTTTTCTCTTTTTTTGTATTTTTAATTAATAAAGATGTAGAATAGTAGCATAGTCTCAAAATTGGATTATGGCAATCAAAATAAAATAAAATAAAGAGGAAGAAAAAAATCAAGTAGAGAAACTTGGAGAAATATTAAGTCCAATAATAATAACATATGTAAGTGAAATATCACGAATTTGGAAATGGTAGAATATACGGCGATATTGTTAGATATTGATGGAGGTGGAGATGTTATTTCTATGTTCATCTCAAAAAGAAATGTAATCAAAGCAAAATGATATGTCAATAAAATAATAAGATAATCAAAATAATTACTAATAATAACAAAAGATAAAATAATATAGAAATACTAAATAATATTATTAAATTAGGTGGGTGGAATTCAAGAATCCAACAACCAAATTAGGTTTGTTAACTTTGACACTTGACACCCTTCATCAACAACATAAAAAGTCCCTAAAAAATAGTTGGTAGAAGCTATGTTTTGGGTCAAAAAAATCATCTCACCTAACCATATAGCAAAATCCAACTGAAAAATAAACATATTTTTAGTGAAAAGAATTACTAAAAAATATTGTACCTACTGTTTTTGATGTGGAATTCTACGTCAGGCTTAAGATTTTTTTTATTTTTTTTAATATTGTTCTAGAGTTGTGAAATTTAGTTTAAAGAGAAAACAAATCCTTCTTCGTAGCATTGAAATCGAAAAATTTATTAAGTGTATTCAAGAATATATATTATTTTAATATTGTCCTAGAGTTCTAGAATATATATTATTTTAATATTTTTTTTAATATTGTTCTAGAGTTGTCAAATTTAGTTTAAAGAGAAAACAAATCCTTCTTCGTAGCATTGAAATCGAAAAATTTATTAAGTGTATTCAAGAATATATATTATTTTAATATTGTTCTAGAGTTCTAGAATATATATTATTTTAATATTTTTTTAAAATTGTTCTAGAGTTGTCAAATTTAGTTTAAAGAGAAAACAAATCCTTCTCGTAGCATCGAAATTGAAAAATTTATCAAGTGTATTCAAGAATATATATATATATATATAGGGAGCTCTTTGGAACTTCATTGGAGCCATGGCTGAAGCTTTGAGCTTGCCGACACACTTGTAAAACAAATCAAAAGAATAAAATCGCAAAGGGATAAGGTAAGGGGGTCTGATTTGGTGTTTGTTGGTGATTGATTTGGATTTTGCGTGGTTGTTTGGTGGCTGATGGTTCGTCGAAAAAGAAGAACAAATAGCGTTGTGGAGGTGGATTTATGGTGGTGATGGGTTGGTTGTTCTTCGCCGGAGAAGACAAAGAAAATTCTTGTAAACATTCAAATGAATGATTTCTCCGATGAGATTAGAGATAAAGTGGGTGGGATTTAGTGATAAAGAAGATATAATTATTAGAGAATTTTAATAATTAATTAGTGTAAAATAGAGTTAACAAAAAGAAAGTTAATTAATAAAAAAAATAAAACAAAAAGAATATAAAAAATAATAAAATTTGATGTGGCGCTAACGTGGCAACGAGTGTAATATACTACATATGTAATAAGTCATCACAATAGTTTAAACGTGTAACTGACTTTTAGAGACAAGTTTAAGAGGCAATTTATGCCTTTTCCCTTTAATATACACGCCATTGCTTCTTTGAATGGAGAAAGAAACAACAGAAGTTAATACCCTTATCTATTAAAAAAGATTCATACATTTCTTGCCGTTTTTATTTTATATTTGAAGTTTATTTTGAATACATGAATAATCTATAAATAAATAAATTAAGAAAGGAACATTTGGTAGAATTAAACACGTCGATAGATGATTAGAATTATACTATTATTAACAATATAAGGATTGCTTACAAATTAGTTATATAGATCGTCTCATAATTTATATATGTATTAGTTATATTAATTTTTAAATTATAAATTAAATATCATATTAATTATATAAATAAATAATTTATTCTTAAACTATGAAGTATAATTTTATTTATGTATAATTCTCAAAATTTAATATATGTATAATTTATCTCTAAATCGTTATAAACGCACGCAAGAGCAGATTGGTCATTTTTAGCTAGAGCTGTCAATATGGGCTAGCCCACCCCATCCGGGCTAACCCATACAGGCTTTGACATTTTACGGGTCAGGCCGGGCTAGCCCATTTTTGTTGTGGGCCAGAAAACGATCGGCCCAACCCACAAGTACGTGGGCTACAGGCTTGCCGGGCCAGCCCACTTTTTTTAAAATTATATTTTTTTTATAATTATTAAAATAAATTATAAATTATAATTTAAAAATATTATCATAAATATCGACAAAACAATATTACATCATGTTAATGTTACTCCTTGTTAATCAAATCTACAAATAAAATTATCTTTATAATATTTATTAAGGTTTTTTCAAATAAAAGTATAAATATCTAAATAGAAATATTAACATAATTGTTTTGTCACATTAAAACACAAAAAATGTGACAATATTCCAACCATGAAAAAGTTAAAAATAAACTCCTTAAAAAAAATCATGAAACTTATGGCGTATCTAACACATCATGAAATCTATGGCGTATCCAACACTTCATGATCATCTTCATCAAGCATATCTGAATCAGCTTGTGGCAAGGTTGTCTTAACATCTTCATTTTCATCTGTAATTTATATGAAGTTTCCATTAGTTAAATATTAAATAGATTTTGAGTTTGGACTCTCTTTAATTTTAAATTTTAATATTATATTAAATTTTTTTAATTATTTTTATTTGGCCCACGGGCCGGCCCTACCTATATTTCTCAAGCCCCACAAATCAGCAGACTTATTCAGGCCGGGCTAAAAAATCATTTTCTTAAATGGGCTCCAAAAATCTTAGTCCTGCCCTATTAGATCCCAAGTTAGGCCAGGCCGGCCCAACGGGCCTAGCCCATATTGACGGCTCTATTTTTAGCAGGCGGAAATTACAAGGCGAAAAGACCAATTTAACTTGCTCTTCACCTAGTTATTATAACCACTCTTGTTTTCTTCTTTTTCTGTTGGCTTGTGCCTTATTTGACTTTTCACTAGATATTCGATATTAGTATTAAAATTTAATTATATTCAAATTTTTATTCTGTAAGGTTCCTTTTTAGGATGAAACATTTTCTATCAAAAATATATATTTTATGATGGTATTTAGGTCAAATAAGAATGGGTTAGGATATTTTAGTTGGCAAGCTTAGGTGGTAGAATTAGTGTCATGTGGTGCCACGTCAGTATGGTTAACTCTTGAAGATATTTGTGGTCTCTTAAGATAACTGCTGACGTATTTTTTTTTTATCTCAAAGTATAATGGAGGATATAAGTGGTCTATTTTATATAGTTCAAGGGTAATTTTGACCTGTATTTGAAAAAATAATGATGAATTCCTTAGATGATTCAACAAACCTTTTTGATTCGATTACTCTGTCTCCTTTTATTCCATTAATTATGAATTCTTCTTAAAGAATATTACTTAGTTTTGTATGTTTGAATTCAAAAGACAAATATATTATTAGAGACTGAAAGTAAAAGCATACCAAGTCAGGATGGCCGAGTGGTCTAAGGCGCCAGACTCAAGTTCTGGTCTTCGTAAGAGGGCGTGGGTTCAAATCCCACTTCTGACATTATTTTATAAAATTGTTTTTTTGCCTCTTCCCATAAAATAATTTCAGTTTATAGTTAAGGTTTACCCTGCCATTTTTTTCCGAGTAAATACATACATACATCGAGTGTTTATACGAAACTAAAAAAGTTAACCGTAGTCATTAAAGATCAAAGTAAAGTGAGTTTAAAGTATATAATGTCTTCTAAGTTACTTATAATTGTTACTAGTATCATTTTAGCAAGTCTATTGATTATACTTTCTCTTTATTAGTTGCACTCATTAAAATCGTTTGGTAAGAAAGATAAGAGATAATTAATATTGAGATTAATTTTAGAAAGAGTTTATTCCATATTTAATTGAGATAAAATTGCGGGATAACTTATTCTGAAATTAGTTATCTCCACATTAAAGTGTTGTTTTTGTCCCTCAATATGGTAAGATAACAAACCTAGAAATTGAAATAATTAATCCCGAGATAACTTGTTCCAAACCAAACCAAACCAAATGAGTAAGAGTTGCTCTGAGTTGAAATGAGAAACTTTAACGAGTAGAATCTTTTGTTAACTTGTATATAAAATAAGATGCTACACAAATAATTTATTTTCTCATACAACAGAGACTCATGACTAAGCACAATATTTACAAGATCATGTCACTTCATGTAAAGCTCAGTTTCACACCCTGGAGAAAGATAGAAAGAAGTTCCATTCATTTATCTTTAAAATTTAAACCAAGAACTTACATCA
>NW_026032986.1:0-608 GCF_019186545.1 Solanum stenotomum
TACTAAAAAATCCTAAATCCAAAGAAAACCTAAACAATAAAAACCTTTAAAACCTAAACACTAAACCCTACACCCTAAATGACCCAAAAAAAAAAACCTAGGAGACCTTAAATGTTAAACTCAAATCCTAAGAAAATTAAACCCTAAACCTTAGGGATAAACCCCCAACCCTAAGCCTTATGAAACTCTAAGAAGCCCTAAACTCTAAGAAATCCTAAATCCTAATAAAACCTAACCCCTAAAAACCTTTAAAACCCTAAAACTAAAAATCCCGAAAACAAACCTTAAAAACCCTAATAAAATTCCTTAATCTAAAACCCCAAGTCCTAAACCCTTAGAGATCATATATCGTAAAACCAATAATGATCCTAAAAAATCTTTAACAATCCTAAATTGAAAAAGACTCCTGACCGAATTTTTTTAGAAAAATTTAAGCTCTAAACCCTAACCTAAAAACCCTTAACCAAATACCTAAACTCTTCTTAATAATGCTCAGAGTATATCATTGTTCAATATGCTCTATTAAGTTATATATATTTGTTTAGCTTTATCATGTCATGCATGCTCAGAACCTTTCAATTACTGATACATAGTCCACGCTACATCTT
>NW_026032987.1:0-492 GCF_019186545.1 Solanum stenotomum
TAGACTCCGGATTCCATACCTAGCTAGGATGGTCTATGTCGGTTATGCCTATTCCCATCATGTGGGATGTGCACTCTAGTTATTGGATAGGTTCTACAACGTGTAGGAAGTAGTATGGGATGCTATCTACACATGGCACGAGTAGGCTTTGAAGATACTAAAGTGAGTTCCCTAAGTCTAACGACTATTATGTGAAAGTCCCCTTATGTGCTTGAATGTCTCCAAAATGGTTTCTTAAAGAATGTTGGTCTATTGATGTAATGTTGTAAAGGAAATGTCCTTATCTAAGGTAATCTTGAGGAACACCTAAGTGTGCTTGAAGAGGTTGTATGGGCGGTCACTTCTTGTCACACTCAAGTGTGTCTTAAGGTTATATTAGGTAGAGGTCCTACGGTAATGAAATGACATGTGTTCTTTTATAGTTAAGTATGAGTTGTATATGAATATATGTTGAGTATGTATAGGGTTGGCTATGGTTTTATATGTGAATAT
>NW_026032988.1:0-807 GCF_019186545.1 Solanum stenotomum
ATATTAATTAGTGAAGTGAAAGACACACCAATTAAATGCATATTTGAACTACAAAATAAAATTTCCATAAATTAAACAAGTCGTTTTATGGCTACATTTGAATTAAGTAGTTTATTGTAAAAAAAAAAATTGACAAATACTTTGATTCATACCAAACACACTCAATACACTAATTAACAAATTCAATACTCACATTGAAAGAAATTAAAAATGATATTATGAAACCCTAACCTTCAATTAAAGGAGAAGGGCAGTGGATCGACGTCGGGCTCAGTTGGCCGGAGATGTTGCTCTCCTCGCCGGCTGTTGATGTTGATTGGAGAGACGAGAGATATGCTGATTTGTCTCACCGGTGAGAAGAGACGGGAGGGAAGGAGAGAAGAGATGAGAAGAGGAGGGCGGCGGGAGGACGGCGGCGGGAGGACGGCGGCGGGGGAGGGCGACGGGAGGCTTGGAGGAGCTAGGGCTGCTAGAGAGAAGAGAGATTAGAGGGATTAGAGGGTTTGGTCTTTTTTAGGTAAAAAATAGGAAGGTTAGTAAATTTAATTTGAGCCATTGGATTAGTTAAGATGAACGGCTAGGATTTGATCTAGGATTCACTTAAAGGATGGACGGTTAAGATTTAAACTAATGTTTCAAAATTTGGACAAAGGGGTTATAATTTCAATGAATGGATGGCTAAAATTGCAACTAAAATTGATATAAGAGGCTATAATTGAAAAACGAAATTGGATTGAGGTGGCTAGAATTGCAATGAATTGAATAAAGGAAAAGCTAATATTGAAAGGAATTAGATTAGAATGGGCT
>NW_026032989.1:0-5706 GCF_019186545.1 Solanum stenotomum
ATAAAACTTGAATTATGTCGTCTCGAATATTTTGATCAACATGAATACTTATCTTTATTTCTCGCACTTCTTCAGGAGTTCCTAAATTAACCGCCTCAGTTTCACTTAAATTAGGTTTAGGCTTATTTTCAAATTGATCCAATCCCTTTTTTATTTCTTCGTAAGCTTCATCTTCATCATATTCGTCAAACTTTGGATTCATTGTTTCGAGATCAGACAACTTTTTAGGATCTAACTGTAAACTTCGCATGCATGTCATATTATTAAAGTCGACATTAACGTAACTGAAATGAAAAATAAGAGGACATATATTAGAAAGAGTAAGAACAGAGAAGATGATTGAATATGATTGGGAAACTAGAACTTCATTGCATTAAATGAGAAATGATAGAAGGGTTATCACCAAAGTGAGATAGCTAGAAGGTTTGAATTACAACCCTGAGAATAATTCAAATAAATAAATTAAAAGCAGCAAAATAAACTACCAAGACTCCCTCCTTGTAGGGAAAGGAGTGGCTTCCCAGTTGTTGAGCTGGACATTCGGGCCAATGAATTGCACATCCATGTGACTAGTGCCTTCACCCATCTGAGTCATGTTTACGTCATAAAACATTTCCTTGATACGTTGACATATTTCATCAACATCATTCTGGACAGAGAAGTCTGGACTCGGTTCACCTCGAGATTTAACAAAAGATTGAGCAATATGAGGGATTGGCTTTAACAAATTCCAAACATTTCTTTTACGATCTTTTGCCCATTTTCTATCAAATCTAGTTGGATTGAAACCCAAACCGAATGTCTCTTGACTACCCATCGGATTGATGGGATCTACAATTCCTTGCAAAGACAACCCTAGTCCCTTTCCAGGTTCATGGCCGTTTTGTACCATTTGGGACACCACCATGACTGAAGCAGATGATAGATGAGGTTGTGGTATAGGCTTCCCTACCGAAAACTGATTGACTGTTATAATCTCAGAAGCCTAATAGTTGAGGGATTCATAACCTCTTTTGGCCTCAATGCATGGTATTGACGGATCTCGGGTGATTGGGAGATCATCTTCACCATGGACAATGATTTCCAGTTTGTCATGCTCAAACTTGACCACTTGGTGCAGAGTAGACGGCACAGCTCTAGCCAGGTGGATCCATGGCCTACCCAAAAGTAGATTGTAAGAAGTGTCCATGTCTATTACTTGGAAAGTGATTCCGAACTCCACTGGTCCAATTGTAACAGTTAAGTATATTTCACCAAGAGTGTCCCGTTTTGCGCCATCAAATGCACGCACACAGACATTGTTAGTACAAATTCTATCCGTGTTGATTTTCAACCTTTGTATAGTAGAAAGAGGGCATATGTCTACACCTGATCCTCCATCGACCATGACCCTTTTCACATAGTGTTCTTCACATTTCACGGTTAAATGTAACGCCTTATTATGCCCAGATCCTTCCAAAGGCAATTCATCATCAGTGAAAGTGATTCTATTTACCTCAAATATTCGGTTGGCCATCTTTTCCAAGTGACCCACCGTGATACTTTCTGAGATATGTGTCTCATTCAAGATTCTGGTCAAAACTTCACGATGCTCTTTAGAATGTATGAGTAATGACAACAAGGATATCTGAGCGGGTGTTTTCCTCAATTGATCAATAACAGAATAATCTTGAGCTTTCATCTTTTTCAAGAACTCTTCAGCCTCCTCCTCAGTGACAGGTTTTTTAACCGGCAACTGATTTTCTTTGGCTTGTTTGTCTCTTCTTAATTCTTCTGGAGCATAACACCTCCCAGAACGAGTTAATCCTCTTNTTGTATCACAATTGGCTCTTTCACACTTTCTTAATTTTGACCAAATGCTCGAAGCTTACCAGGAATGTATAATTTTGGTCCATTCAACGATACTTCTCTTCTTTTTACAGCTCCAAGGACATACAACACGAGTTTTCTCGAGTCTCCAAAATTTGAACTTGTACCATTCACAATTATCGGTGCCTTTTGTATGGGTTCTAAAACCATACTAGACTCTTCTTCTGAATCTCTGCTTTCCATTTTTGTTCTACATGTTTGCTCACAATCTTCATAAATGTCTACCATCCCCACAATATGCTCTTTATTGTGAGCAGGGAGCGGGTTATTGGTGACATTTGGCGCCTCCTCATTGCGTATCTCAATTACCTTATCCTCAATCAACTTCTCAATGACTCTTTTTAGAGTCCAACAATTCTCTGTGCTATGACCTGGAGTATTAGCGTAATACTCACATATAACAGTTGGATCAAAGCCTCTTGCATTCGGATTGACAAAATAGGGATTTACAGGTTCAACCAATCCTAATTGTACTAATTTCCGCAACAAACTCTTATATGACTCTCCAATTGGGGTAAAGTTTTCTTTTCGACCTTGTTCTCTTGTATAATCCATCCGGGGACGTGGATTATGGGGTGCCTGAAAATTTTGTTGTTGGGGGCGAGAACCTTGTGGGGCAGGTGCCCGCCATTGTTGGCGCTGAGGAGGTTGGACATATGCTTGAGTGTTGAGAACTGCATATTGGGATGGGTAATAATGTTGAGGAGAATTAGATTGTTCTTGTTGGACTTGAACATAAGGGTGGTTCATGCCCATTTGAATACCTCTCGATCCAGACGTCATCATGGACCCTTCTTCTTTCTTTTTTCGATTTACAAAATTACCTGACCCGCTTTGTATTGCTTGCGTGGTAGCTCTAATGGCTGTTTGGCTTACAATTTTACCCGATTTTATGCCGTTCTCTACCACTTCTCCGATCTTAATGGCTTCGGCGAAAGGCTTCCCCATTGCAACGAGAAGGTAATGAAAGTAGTCAGGCTCTTGTGCCTGGAGAAAAACATCAATCAATTCATAGTCTTTCATCGGCGGTTTGACTCTAGCTGTCTGCTCTCTCCATCTTATGGCATATTCCCTAAAGCTTTTAGACGATTTCTTCTTCATATTAGCTAGGGAATTGCGATCCGGAACGATATCAATATTGTATTAGAATTGTTGGACAAAATCTTGCGCCATGTCATCCCAGATATGCCATCGAGAAATATCTTGATCGATAAACCATTCTGAGGCTACACCAGTTAGACTTTCTCCAAAGTAAGCCATAAGAAGTTCTTCTTTTCCTTCGGCTCCCCTTAGCTGATTACAAAATCTTTTCAAATGAGTCACTGGGTCGCCATGACCGTTATACTTATCAAACTTTGGAGTTTTGAACCCTATAGGCAAGTGAACATCTGGAAACATGCATAAGTCCTTGAACGAGACACTTTTGTGTCCTCCCAGCCCTTGCAAATTCCTTATGTTTTGCTCCAAACTCCTCATTTTTCTTGCAATTTCTTCATGTTCCTCGTCCTTAATAGTTTTTTTAACCTCAACGGGGGAACTGTATTGATGAGTGTGGTGGTAAGAATCAGGAATTTTGAAAGTCAATTTAGGGGCCTGACCTTGGCCATATTGATCTTTGGGTATAGGATCATCATTGGATTTTTGTACTAGTGTTGGTTGAGGATTTGCATTAGTTTGCACAGTTGGCATGAAGAGTGGATTATTCATCATGGGTGGATTCAACGGGTGTACCGAGGAAGTTCCAGCAGTATTAGATGTGTTAACGTAGGGTCCGAATCCAGGTGGATAAATCGGGTCACTTGTTGAGACTTGAATGGGGAATGACATATTTACATTCAGGTATTCCCGAATTGAAAATGGGGGACCCTGCCCATTCATCCAAGCTTCATACATTTCGGCCATCTGTTGTCTCAACATCTTGACCTCTTCTACAGACACTGACTCTTGTGCAACCATTTGATTTTGGACTTCATCATTTCCCGACTTTGTTCCGTCTTTGCGTGTCATTTTTGCTTTCCCTTTTAATCTTGTGTTATATTGATGAGATGTCAGCTTTATTCACAAACCAACCACCTTTAAACTCTTTCTCTCTTATATATAAAAACAAATGTGTTAGGATTCAACACTTTGCAATATTAATAACACGTTGAATGTTATGCACCTAAATTATTCCTATTTCTACAATGAATTTTGGAAGACTTTATTGTTTCATCCCGGCTTTGGATGACTTGCTTATGTCTTTTAGTCCCATACTTTACTCATCTAAATATTTTGAACGCATTTTGATCGAACCTGTTGAAGGTTGCCTACGTATCATGTTGAACATGAATCAGATCATTACGTAGTTCGTGAAGAAGAATTATATAAAAAAAAAAGAAAACACGACATTTATTTATATGAAGACATCATTCAAATCAAAATGTTCTTAAAATAAATAACCAAAACATCAAAGTACTTAAAGATTGAAACAAACTTCGACAAAAAAAATGAAAATAAAAGAAATAATAATAATAATAAAACAAATCCTTCTCCAATATTTCTCGATCATCAATTGCCCCCTAGGCTAGAGTAAACCTTGAACAAAGCTTTTGGCAAATGTGGGGCCAGTGCACGCGCATGTCGACCCAAGCTCTCATCACTCCAATGTAGATAACCACCATAAACATCAATCAAGCTCTCTGTCAGCTGAAGCACTTGTCCTTTGGCCTCCTCCATATTCTCGTGACAATTCTGCAACCATTCTTGAGTTGTATCAACCTTGTGGGTCAAATCCTCTTCATGTGCCTGAAGCTCTTCGATTTGATTATGAAGTTCTTCACGCTCTCCCATCCATTGATTTCTCTCGATTGCGACTTCTGCTTGATACGATGTGAAACGTTTTGCTATGTCTGTTTCTCGTCCCATCGAAGCTTTTAACTGATTTTGTAGTCTAGCATGTGTGTGCATTAAGAGGGTCTTTTCTTTTTTATACTCCTCCTCTTGTTGCTCCATAGCGCCTGTGACAATGCCCAAATCCTCATGTAAGGTTCGAATGGTGGATTGCTGTTCTTTTTCAGCCCTTTTCTGAATCAACCTAACTCTTTCTTTGAATATTGCATCACGTTGAGCCAACTCTTCTCTAGCATTCTTTAGATCATTACTGAGGATATCCAGAGTAGACCTGTAATTTCTTTCCACCTTGAGCCGAGCTTGCTTGATTCTAACTTCAATTTCCTCTTCTCGATCTCTGAGTTCTCGCGCTGATCCTTCGGGCATTACTTTGAGAGGGGCTTGATCAAAGAACCAATGGAGGTATGAGGGGTCTACTTCTCCTTCAACACGATTGTCTACCATAGCTTTCGAGCTTAAAGTTCGACTACCACCCCAAATCTTTTGAGCTTCTGATTCTCGATCTCGATCTTCAGACGACACCTCCCATACGAAACTCTGTGTATCCTCGGCCCTAGGTAAGATTTGTTTTTGTCCTAGTTGGCATAGCACCCAAAGGGGTATGTACGATTGGAATCCTCGAAGGCCTGTCAGAACAAAGAATGGACGATAGGAAGACATAACAATTACCTCACTTGCAGGGAACCAATGATAGTTCCATGTAATATCAGATGCAGTTAATTTAAAAAGATAATGTCTCCACGCTTTGACACCTTTTGGCAATTTGTCTACTAATTTCTTCATCTTGTTTGAGTGGCTCAAAATATAATTCGTCCATTCAGATTTGAAATCTGTCGCAAAACGATGGCGATACAAGTGCTCCAAAAACCACATTTGCAATAGAATGTTGCAACCTTCAAAAAAGTCTTCCCCTTCTCTATATTTAGTCAAAGCACGATAAATGTCAGC
>NW_026032990.1:0-665 GCF_019186545.1 Solanum stenotomum
ATTAAATTTAGGTATGACAACTAAAAAATAAAATAAAGCCCCCTTATGAAGTTTGACTTTAGTCCCCCAAACTTGTTGAGGCGTCCCTAAACATTTGTCTAAGCATAATTCTGCATCTTGATGAACTATTGTGAGCATCAAGAAGTGTCGAGAAAACTAGTGTTTTCTCAATCATATGAAGCCAGTAAGCAAACACAGAATCCATGGGTATTTGAACCTGAATATCTAGGAAAAAGCAGAATATATGATGGAAGGACGGGGAATCCTTTTGAACAACCCGTTATAATAGAAAAGCGTTATATCTTGAAATTAATTCGTCAAGTTGATGATAACATCCATGGGCGTTGCAGTGGACATTATGCTCTTGTTACACAACAACCCCTTAGAGGAAGAGCCAAACTAGGGGGGAAGCGGGTAGGATAAATGGAGGTTTGGGCTTTAGAAGGGTTTGGGGTTGCTCATAGTTTACAAGAGATGCTTACTTATAAATTAGATCATATTAGAGCTCACCAGGAAGTACTTGGTTCTACTATCATTGGGGAACAATACCTAATGCCGAAGATGTTCCAGAATCTTTTCGATTGCTCGTCCGAGAACTACAATCTTTAGCTCTAAAACTGAATCTTTTCCTTGTATATGAGAAGAACTTCCAAATTAATAAGAAG
>NW_026032991.1:0-209 GCF_019186545.1 Solanum stenotomum
CATAGAAATAAGTGCAAACTCCACATTGCTGATCGCCTAACCAAAAGGGTGGATCGCCTAGCTGGCATGACTCACCCAAAGTTAAAGTTCTCAATATTAGAGTTAATAAAGGAAGGTCGGCATACTTAAAGAGGAAGGGTGACTCGCCGAATGAAAAGAGCGAACATGTTGACCATCACCAAAGGTGACAGGACTTGGAAGAAAAGTGA
>NW_026032992.1:0-674 GCF_019186545.1 Solanum stenotomum
CTAACTCTAGAAATGGATTTATGTGACCTTGAGCTAGCCAAGGTAACATAAGTACACTAATGGTGTGCTTCTTTGCCTCCATAGGGATGAATCTAGTATAGAAAATACGAATTCAACAGAATTCAGTAACTTCGGTTCAAACTCTGTGTATCGAGAAATCTACTGAATTTGTATCTTATATTGTTGTGTTGAGGTTGCTGCCTTATCTTATATAGAAAAAAAGTGTTTTAATTTGTATCAGCAGCCTTGTGTTGACTGTTGAATATAGTGTTGGACTGATTGTTATTGACAGTCACTTGAACTCAATTTAGATTTGACTACCATTTAATCACAAGGTTTTTCTTTGTATTTTTCTCGAAGAGTTTAAGTTATATGCACTGTCACGGTAAATAATCTTTATACATTAGATTTATTTGTTGTAGTAGATAATTTGTCTTATTTTCAATGTTACATTACCTATTTTGTTTTGTTCCGTTCAAAATATTGATTACTTTTTTTTTTCTTTTCAGATTTTGGAATTTCCAGTAACCTCAACGTTCTTCCCTCTTCGTGCCAAAGAGCATTTTGACTCAAATGTTTGGCAACAATGGAAATCAAGTTACTGAAAATCATTGTTAGATAAAAAATCGACAGGAAAGAACACGTGAAGAGGGGGAAATAGAGAGCAAGACGCG
>NW_026032993.1:0-340 GCF_019186545.1 Solanum stenotomum
GAACCCATCGCCTTTGTTTGAATTTCCTCTTATTATTTTCGTCATATTTCGACGCGCGTAAGAATCAGTAAAAGGCGTTTTTGGGAAAATCGGCACGCGCAAACCGCCGTAATGAAGTTTGGTTGCGTAGATCTCGAAAAAATACGCGGAGTCAAAAAAAAAATTGCCTGAAACGGACACCCGAGGCCCGAGTTATGGCCGTTTGAATTTTCCTAAATTCAAAGCCACCTTGCACCTTTAAGATGCTGAATTTCANGAACGTCCGTTTGACACAATCTTTTTTTTGAAACCTCGTATTTTTTCGAGACCTACATGAAGAACACATCGCCTTTGTCTGAAT
>NW_026032994.1:0-381 GCF_019186545.1 Solanum stenotomum
ATTTTGAATTTTATCACTATTGGTACTGCTCCGATGATTATTTCCTTTTCTGTAGTTTCTTCGGTATACATTAATGCTTTTGGTAGTTCGGAGCATGACTGTTCAATAGTTATTATTTCATCTTCCGTCACTAATTCTCTTGTGATATAGTTTTCTTCTCGTCCTGTATCTATTAATATTAAATATTTTCGTTGTTCCATTATTCCGGTTATGTAGTAATGATGTGGTTTTATATCTTCTTCTATTGATTTTTGTGGGGTTTTATCTTATTCTCCTTGAGGTACTCATTTTTTATGATGTTTGGGGTATCTCATTGTTTATTCTTTTCGATGTGCTTAGTGTTTCTTTTACTACTTCTAAATCTTCTTCTATATCAATTTC
>NW_026032995.1:0-373 GCF_019186545.1 Solanum stenotomum
CCTTTGGCTACAGCACCCGGTTCGAGTATGTGGTCCAGCCCATATAGGTTGACTCATTAGCTATAGTACCCGGTTCGAGTCCGTGGTCCAGCTTGCACGTGGTGTATTCCCAATTCCTCACTAAAGCTTCAGTTTAGTCTTGATTATTCTCATCTGTAGGTTGAGGTTTTGGAGGTTAGAGAGATTCCGATTAAAGTCCAGGACGTAATGAAATCTTGGAATATAATTGGGAATGGTTCAGTTAAAAGTGCGGAAATTGGTAATATTGTGATAGACCTTCTAGCTCCATTATTTTACTTTAACTGCCGGTGCATCTGTCGGGCTTATGGGGGTCCGTGCAGGGGATTTCTTTTATTGTGCACGAGTGTACCCG
>NW_026032996.1:0-503 GCF_019186545.1 Solanum stenotomum
CCTAAACCCTAAACCCTAAACCCAAAACTCTAAACGCAAAATCCTAAACCCTAAACCCTTAACCCTAAAAGAAAAACCTACACCCTAAATCCTAAACATGGAACCCGAAACCTTAAACCATAAACCATATAACCTAAACCCTAAACTTGGAACTAGAAACCCTAATCCTTAGACCCTAAACACTAAAGTCTAAACCCTAAACGTTAAACCCAAAACCCTTAACCCTAAATGATAAGCTCTAAACCCTAAACAGTAAATCTTAAACTTTAAACTTGGAACCCTAATTCCTAAACCCTAAACCCTAACCCTTAAGCTCTAGCCATTAAACGCTAAATCCTAAATACAATCCCTAAACCCTAAACCCTAAACGTTAATCCTAAATCCTTAACCCAAAATCCTAAGTCCTAAACTCTGAACCCTAAACACTAAACATGTAACGTTAAACAATAAACACTAAACCCTTTACCTTGAACCCTAACTCCTAAGCCCTAAATGTTCAACTT
>NW_026032997.1:0-515 GCF_019186545.1 Solanum stenotomum
GTTCAAGTTTGGGATAGTTAAAGTGCCTGCTTGTGCACTAGCAAAATTAAACATACAAAGTTAAAGTGCCTACTCGTGCACTAACAAAATTAAGCATACAAATTTAATGTGTCTACTTGTGCACTAGCAAAATTAAACATACAAAGTTAAAGTGCCTACTTCTGTACCAGTATATCGATCATCCAAATGATGCATGTAGATCAACGTACAACACCAATGACGTAAAATATCATCTTAAAGTTTGTGCATAAGCAGAGGAGCACCATACTGAGGATGAATAGTCACTACTGCAAATGGAGCATGTGTATATGATGGTGAGAGTTCAAAGGAGAACCTTTGTAGTATCATTGCTATCGCCATTTTTGCTTCCATGATTGCAAAGTTTTGTCCGATGCAAACACGCGGTCCCCAGCTAAATGGGATAAATGAGACTTGTCCTTTTGTTGCGTTTGACACTCCTTCATGGAATCTTTCTGGTTTGAATTCATTCGCGTCTTCACCCCATATCTCCTTAT
>NW_026032998.1:0-565 GCF_019186545.1 Solanum stenotomum
TAATTAGGTCGAAACAGTTTTCGATAGGATTATTATTATTATTATTATTAATTAAAATATATTTTCCAAAAAAGATTATATATATTTTTGCTCACCAATTTTTCTTATCATATCAAAAAAATAAATATAAGTTAATTGAGAGAAGTATTGAACAGATTATGTATAAATTATTAATTTCGTTCCTAAACTATTGACAGTCTTAAAAACACTCCTTTACTTGACTAACTAAATTTAGATACACCTCTGATCACTCCCGACCAGTCACATGACATAACAAGTGGTTTCACACTCTTGTAGGAGCATGTGACCCTTGATAAAAAGCCGAAAGAAGTATTGAAAACACTCTTATACATGACAAGAATTTAGGAATGTATTTCACTCATGATGCAAGATTGGGGCATATTTAAGTTTAGTTAGTTGAGTAAAGAGATATTTTTTAGGTTGTCAATAGTTCGAAGATAAAACTAATAATTCACGCCTAATTTAGGAGGATTTTCAATACGTCATTCAAGTTAATTGGTATTACTTTGGGCATTTGAAAATCTGCTAAAGTGACAAAGAGTAG
>NW_026032999.1:0-537 GCF_019186545.1 Solanum stenotomum
AGTGAAAGACACACTAATTAAATGCATAGTTGAACTACAAAATAAAATTTCCATAAATTAAACAAGTCGTTTTATGGCTATATTTGAATTAAGTAGTTTATTGTAAAAAAAATAATTGAGAAATACTTTGATTCATACCAAACACACTCAATACACTAACTAACAAATTCAATACTCACATTGAAAGAAATTTAAAATGATATTATGAAACTCTAACCTTCAATTAAAGGAGAAGGGCAGGGGATCCACGTTGGGGTCAGTTGGCCGGACATGTTCCTCTCCTCGCCGGCTGTTGATGTTGATTGGAGAGACGAGAGATCGATAGGCTGATTTGTCTCGCCAGTGAGAAGAGACGGGAGGGAAGGAGAGAAGAGATGAGAAGAGGAGGGCGGCGGGAGGCGGGCGGCGGGGGGAGGCCGGCGGGAGGAGGGCGGCGGTGGGAGGGTGACGGGAGCTAGGAGGAGCTAGGGTTGCTTGAGAGAAGAGATTTGAGGGATTAGAAGGGTTTAGTCTTTTTTTAGATCAAAAATAGGAAGG
>NW_026033000.1:0-537 GCF_019186545.1 Solanum stenotomum
AAAACTCAGTCCATGTGACCGGTCGAGACCCAGCTGGCCTGGTCTCTAAGTATGTACGCCACCACTGCCTGGCGGGACCGTCTAACTGGTAAGCGGTGAAGTCTGCTCCTCTCGACTCCACTAAACCCAAAGTCTGTAGCCGCTCGCGGCAAGTAACTAGAAACTCGTGGGCATCCTCCCCCACTGCCCCAGAAAACCTCGGCGGTGATAGTCTAAGGAACACCCCGAGCATCTTCTGCTCCCGTAGTGGCATGACGCCCTCCAAATCGTCAGGCTGAACAACCGGTGCCGCTAGCTGCTGAACAACTGGTACCGCTGGTGTAGGCTGGCCCTGCGGTACTGGAACGACTGGAGTTGGGACCTGCTGCATACCCCCAATGGCAGCTAGTATCTGTACGAGCATTGCCTGTATATTTGGAGCTGCCACAGGCTCAGGCGGTGGCTGGGCTGGTCCCGGGCCCATCGGTTGCTGCTGTGCTGGAGTTGCTGGTGGCTCTATCACCAGCTACAGAGTTTGCTCTCGGTCCTGGGCTGGTG
>NW_026033001.1:0-235 GCF_019186545.1 Solanum stenotomum
TTTGGGCAAATTGGGGCTGGAAAACGAAGAAGGAAATTAGTCGGTAAAATCTGGACATTGGCTCTGTGTCGCGGACCTGCTCCCCAGATTTGGGAAAAATTATTTCACGTCGCAGAGCGGTCACGAACCGTTCTGCCTCAAAAAGTATTTTCGTGACCAAAATTTAAATACATCTCCTCGTCGCGGACCTGCCCTCAGACAGTGACTTTTTTTATCTTTTCTCATGTTTAGCTAT
>NW_026033002.1:0-1065 GCF_019186545.1 Solanum stenotomum
ACAAAAATTTGTAGAAGCAAAGGGTGAGCACCAAACCACACGGTACTCATCAAGTAAACCTCTAAACACGAGCTAAGGGGATAGAATACAAGTACTCCTTACACCCCAACCGAACCTTCACAACTACAATCTGTATAAAACCAACCCAACCTAATAGTTCACAATTTACAAAGCATATAGCTCAACACAACACTCTAACAATTACATATCCTCAACAACAACAATAGTTCCATATCCTCAACAACAACACTCTACCAATTGCATATTTTTAACAACAAGCTCAATATTCATCAGTCACAAGTTCCATAGAAAGGCACTCACAAGATCAACAACATACAAGATCAAGTTCACCAATAATAAAAAAGTGCAATGCAATGAAATGCAATGTCAAGTATAATGATGCATGTGTGACCTAGTGATACACACCCGCTGTCTCTCAGTCCGGGACCCATGGGGGACATATCTGTCCATGCATCCATCGCGGCGCGCGATACGACCCTCGAAATGGTACATCCTCTTTATTTTCTTATTCTTTCTCAATGAACATAACACTTGTCACAACTATGTCGCAGAGCAATGCAAATGACATGTTCATACAAATAATGAGGAGATGACCATTTTCATAACATTGCACAATTCACAACAAGACAATCAGGATACAACATCAACAATAATTTAACAAGCCTTTCAAACAATTCTCAACACATCACACAAACAATTGATCACATTGCCTTTTGTTATCCTTTTTTCATCATTAGAATTAATTAATGTGGACAAGTCAACCCATCACCAAGCCTCATTACCCTAAACACATATTACAAGGAAATACATGAATTCCATACACTTAACAAGGGTTTAGAAATCCACTTGCCTCAAATAATCGAACAATCACTCCGGGAGCCTTCCCTTTTCGTTGAACTTCCAACTCAAAGCAATCTAGTCAAATAATTAACCACAATAAGATTTCAAAACTAACAATATACATGTTACTATAGGTCTAACCTAGACCCAAAAACTCATCCCCATTCTATAATCATGTTAACATGTAAATTCTCATATTTCCAA
>NW_026033003.1:0-2279 GCF_019186545.1 Solanum stenotomum
TTACATTCTGAATAGAATACCTTCTACTGTCCTAAATGGTATGTCACCTTTTGAGAAACTATACAACAAGCCTCCTTCTCTTGATCATCTAAGAGTTATAGGTTGTTTGTGTTTTGCTACTGATCTCACTAAGCACGACAAGTTTGGTCCTAGGGCTCTAAGGTCTGTTTTAGTTGGCTATGGATCCACTCAAAAGGGGTACAAGTTGTACAACTTGGACAACAAGACTTTCTTTGTTAATAGAGATGTGGTTTTCTTAGAGTCTGTGTTTCCTTTCAAAACCTGTCATGCTGCTACACCAAATTCAGTTCTCATTTTAGACTTGTTCAACTATGATGATCTGATCACTGTGGTGCCACCTCCCATAACCAATGTACCACCTACTTGCTCAGACAATGCTTCCTCACAACAGAATCTTCCCTCACCATTGCCTTTTGATCATGTGGATCCTCCTATAAGAAGTCAGCTAGGAGTTCCAAACCTCCAATCTGGCATAAGGACTACCTTACTAAGAGTGGGACTAGCAGATGTCTCTATTCCATAGCTTCAATCCTGGATTACTCTGGCTTATCTGAGAAGTATCAAAGTTTTGTGTCAAAATTCTCAATTGAAACTGAGCCTGCTACTTATGCTGAAGCTGCTCAAGATCCTAGATGGGTGGATGCAATGCAGAATGAAATAAAAAGCCTTAGAAGATAATAAGACTTGGGACCTAGTGGACTTGCCAAAGAACAAGAAGGCCATTGGTTGTAGATGGGTTTACAAAGTTAAGTATAATGCAGATGGTGGTGTGGAAAGGTTCAAGGCAAGGTTGGTAGCTAAGGGATATAATCAGAAGGAGGGCTTTGATTATCAAGAGACCTTCTCACCAGTGGTCAAAATGGCCATAATAAGGTCTGTTATTTCTATTGCAGCTGCTAGACATTGGCACATCGATCAAATGGATGTTTAAAATGCTTTCCTACAAGGAGACCTCTATGAAGAGGTGTATATGACATTGCCTGAAGGTTTCAGTGGGGAATTTGGAAACAGTCAAGCATGCAGATTGTTAAAATCACTTTATGGGCTAAAACAAGCTTCAAGACAGTGGAACATTAAGCTTACAAATACCTTGGTTGAATCAGGGTTTCATCAAAGTACCAGAGATTACTCTTTGTTTACAAATATCTAACATGGGGTTAGCAGGTGGCAAACCAGTTTCAACCTCAATGGAATTGAATCAGAAACTTACTATAGTGGAATTTGATGACAACATTCCACCCACACATCCTGATGAAGTGTTGAAGGATCCTGCTAGTTGTCAAAGGTTAATTGGGAGGTTTTTGTACCTCACCACCACCAGACCAGATATATCATTTGCTGTACAATGTCTGAGCCAATTTATGCATTCTCCAAAGGCTTCACATATGGAAGATGCACTCAGATTAGTGAGATATTTGAAGTCAGCACCAGGTCTTAGTATTCTGATGTCATCTGTAGGGGGAACTGAGCTAAAAGTGTTTTGTGATGCAGACTGGGGTGCATGCATTAATCATAGAAGATCAATCACAGGGTACCTGGTACAATATGGAGGTTCACCTATATCTTGGAAGTCTAAGAAACAGGTGACAGTGTCTAGAAGCTCGGCAGAAGCAGAATATAGAGCCATGACATCTACAGCTGCTGAAATAGTTTGGATTGTTGGTTTATTTGAAGAACTTGGGGTCAAGATCACTCTTCCTGTACCATTATATTCAGACAACACTTCTGCACTTCAAATAGCAGCTAATCCAGTCTTCCATGAGAGGAAAAAACACATAGATATTGACTACCATTTTGTGAGAGAAAAGATCCAAAAAGGGTTGATTGTCACAACATATTTGCCTTCATCTGAACAACCTGCAGATGTTTTCACTAAGGCACTTGGAAGAGATCCTCATACATATCTTGTGTCCAAGCTAGGAATGAAGAACAACTTCATAGCTCCTAGCTTGAAGGAGGGTGTAAAAGAGTTGAACAAATGCATTGATGTGCACTAAAGATATATTAGTGTGCATCATACATTATGGTGTGGATCACACACTTGATTGTAAAGCTAGGCAAAGTTAGTTACAATAAGTTGTTACAGTTAGTTCAAAAACAGTTAGCATTTGAGTCTGTTAGATTAGATCAAAGCATTGAAAGCATGTTGTATATAATGTACATCTTAGATTGAGGAATTACCAATGAAGCTTATTTTTCCTTCTTGCTTAATCAGTGTTGCTTCATGTATTCTTAACTCAAGTTGAGTTTTGGCTATG